>NW_022987582.1:1492500-1573853 GCF_902827165.1 Trematomus bernacchii | reverse complement strand
ACCAGTGTCATCATCCAAATATGTGGAGGATGTTCAGGCTGTGTTATTGTGATAAATAATATTCATGTGGAGAAATACTTATAACAAGACTTTGGACATACTCTTGAAAATTAAACATTGTGAAAACCTTTTAATGTAATAGAAGAATTCAAAAGTTAAATAAGGATATTATGAGAATTAAAAAACAATTACATCTCGGAAAGGAGCTCATCAGTGCAAACAGAAATGTGTGTACTTTAGTATAAATAATAGTTTTAGTATCACACAATAGCATACAGATATTCAGGTCTGTATTGTATGGAAAAGCAGGTTTACATGCAACACATCAGTGTCAAGTTTCTCTGCATTTGTATGAAGCATTCAAAGATGGCAGTACAAAGACTTTATAACAAATTCAGTATTGATCAAATCAAGTCATGCTTCCCTGTTTTCACACATTCTAGGATGATCTTCCTAAAGGATCCTCAATTACAATACTATTCCAACAAACTCTTAATTTGTTGACTGGGATAAAAACAAAAGAAACACAAACCTTCATCATCAAGGTTTCAGTTAAAAATGCTTTTGTTGAAACTTCACCAAAATGATCAATATATGAGACGCTTCTTTTACTTTTGACTTCTGCCAAGAACGATATGCTTTGTCAGCTCGAGTAGAGAAAAAATGTTGGTCCAAAATTCATGACATTTGGTGAAAGGGTGTGGAATGAGTCAAGGTAGAACCCATTATATTTAGTAGCAGATCCCAAACACAAGATGGATTATTTTTCACCTCTAAATAACAACTTTGGTTACCTTTTACATAAATAACACTTCCATAGAAACCATTGCAAAAGAAAATATGTGAACAGTAAACACTGAATGAGCATTATCATATTCCAATCCACAAGTACCACAGCCCACTCCAGCTTTATAGGAACTATTTACTGTTGTATGTCCCAGTGTCATTAACAGCACTTGTGCTTCCAACAAACCCTCATCTGTATCACACCTTTACATCTTCCACTCTCTCAAATCCCTCTGTGTGTCAGATGAAGTCTTTCGACAGAGCTTCCCCAAAGTTGGGTGCGGCCATGAGGATAGCGATGGTACAAATAATGTTGAAAATACTGAATCCCATCAGGCACAGGCGGTCAATGACAGCTGCAGCAAACTGCCACTGCTCTGCCAAGCTGACCAGCCGGTCCTGCTCTTTAACGCGATCCACTAAAAACTGCACCTCCACCAGCAGCTCCTGCAGCTGGTGGTCCACTGCGACAGATCGAAACATCCCGCTGTGGTTCTGCATAGCGGCTGATCTCCCTGCTGCAGACCCAGTCTCCAGGCCGCAGGGTCCAGAGGCTGTGGTTGACGGGTCGGGGTCTATGGACAGATGAGTTTCCAGTGGGGGGCTCCTAAACTTGGAAGATTGGAGGTGGTGATGGATTGGTGTATCTCCAGTATGCGCTCCGGCTGCTGCTCCCTCTCCTTCGCCTCCACCTACTCCACTGTTCACCCTGCCGTGACTCATGGTTCTGCCTCCCTGAACTTGCTCCAGCTCTGCCGTGGTCTGGAAGGTCTGGAAACCCATATACAGGAGATGGCCGTTGGGCTGTGGATGTGGGTTGGGGCCAGGGTCTCTGATATTAGGGAGGATACCAGTATGAGAGCCGGGCCGGTGGGATCCTGGGTGGGACATTGGGTGGTTGAGCTGAGCCAGGCTGGCCTGAAGGGAGTTGAGGCTCTGGGGGATGATAGAGGGCACTGGTGTGGGGTTGGTGGGTGGTGGTAGTGGTGGTAGTAGGAGAGGACAGGTTCTTGCTCTGACAGTCGGCCTGGAAGTTGGAAAGAGACGGCTCCGCTCCCTCTCCAGGACGCTTCATCCGCAGAAACCAAGGAACCCACTGCAGCAGAACTAAGTGCACCTGACACACGAGGACACAAATATTAAAGAAGACAGATGCACATTAACACACGTGGCCTTCAACAGTTTTCTGAGCAGGTTTAATAACCACATCTACATTTCATCCACATTCCACTAAGCTTGTCATGTCCTAAACCATTGCTTGGATTTCACCTACCTAGTTTTAAAAAAATCAAAAATCTCATACAAGCCTTTATTTTGTTCGATCTTCACTTTTCTGCACTTTAACAAGCCTTAAATATCCTAAGACAAGCAATATCCCCAAGGCATTAACAAGTGATGGGATCGTACCACATCTGTTTTTCTCTACACTGGTTGGCGATGCGTTTCAATATAAAATCAAAACAGTTAACTTTCAAAGCATTGCATTTCCAGACAGCTAGCTGAATAACTCAAAGATAAAGCTGGGGATCAAGCTTTTTCTGTCAAGGCCACAAGACTTCGAAAGGATCTGTCTAAGAATATCGGTTTAGCTGAATATGAGCTCTCTTTTAATCCCCTCTTAATTCTTGCTTTAAATGAATTGGTCCCTTTTATTTTATCCTATGTATCCATGGTTTTTACGATTGTGTTTTTTCTTGTTTTATTTTTGTATTTGATTGTACTATTGTGTTTTTCAGGTTTAGTTGTAAAGTGTTTTGAATTTTCTTTTTCGTATTGCTTAAAAAGTACTTCATACAACTCACCCAGCGTGGTATGTTTCCATCGTTGGGGCTGTGATGATGGAACTGCAGGACCATGACTGTGGCCACTACTGACATCCCGACAATCACCATAGTGCTGGCAAAGTACTGTCCTGAGACGGACAGCAGTGGAGAACATTTCACTCATTAGGATCTGTATGCTATGAACAGTGTCAATCCCCCCCCCAAAAAACAGCAAAACCCACAAACACATGGGCAATGTGTACACAGAGCCAAACTGACCTATCAGCGGGACAGAATCTGAAGTGGCAGGCATAATCTCTGCAACCATCAGCATGAAAACCGTCAGAGAAAGCAGAACCGTGATGCCTGGAGGCAGAAACAGGACACCAGGGATTGGTTGGTTGCGCAGGAGAAAGAAGAGAGAACCGTTAAAAGAAGAGAATGCAAGTAGTGGAACAGAATATTCTGTATCGTGCAATTGACTTTGTTTGTGCCCAAATCATCTGTCTTTCTGACACCCCTCTCATCTTTCTTCTGCCCTTTTCTGTCTTTGTCTCTCGTTCACTCCATCTCAGCCCTCCTGACACATTACAAAAGCTGTGCATTTCACATGGAAGGTTTCAAAGTACTGTTGTCAGAGAGCGATTAGAACGAGAAACACTAGAAGAGGGAAATAAGTAGGGAATGTGTAAAGAATATGCAAAAGAAATGTATCCTTACTTATCTCACAGCAGACTTGTTTTCCCTATTTTACATTTAATAAATCTTCCTTATTATAAAACAATACCACACCCCTGTTCTTCACTCCCTCCTCTTATTATTCCTCACCCAGGCTGATCTTCTCCCCCGAGTTGGCCGGTAACAGAAAGCAGACCAGGGTCATGGAGGAGAGGAGCACACAGGGCATGAGGAGGTTGAGAGCGTAAAACAAGGTCCTTCTTCGCAAGGTCACCACAAAGGTAACATCAGGGTAGGGCTCTGCACAGCAGTCATAGAATAGTTCGTGACGATCTCCAGGGACCTCTGCGGGGACAAAGAGAGGGAAAAGTGCAGCAGAGACGACCATATAATGCAGAAAACACCAGCGAGGATATGAAATGAGAAGCATAATAATAAAAGTCTGAGATAGGACCAGCATCATAAAAATATTTTACACAAAACTGAAATAGAGAAGGGAGAGATTTGATGTTGGGAAAAACATGGATGTGCAGGGTGGGACTCCATGGTAATTTAAGCACTGTTCCTAAGCAACACTCTTTGTCATACAGGGTGTCCACAGCCTCTTACCCAGTAGATCCCACTCTCCGTTGGTCATGTATCCTGAAACATCAGCCTCCTTCATCTGGAGGTCCAGCAGCCAGCCATCGAACGTCCAGGAGCCAAACTTCAGTTCACAGCGCTGGATGTCAAACGGAAACCATCGCACATCCACGCTACAGGTGCTGACAAATATTCCTTGAAAACAGCAGGGGAAATAGTCAAGAGGAATGTAAGTGTTGGGCAAAAGAAACTTGATTTAAAAAAAAATGTATTTCATGCAGCCATCTAGAAGTAAACTAATATACTAGGTTGCAGTAAACAATCTAAGGATTAATTTGCTGCAGCATGAGGAACACTGTATGTGTGCAGAATGACTGAATATAATGTCGTTTGGATTTGAAGACAAGCTTGGATCGATTGAAAACGTACCTGGAGGCAGATACTCACAGAAGCCACTGGAGTTAACCAGAACATTGGTTTTAAAGGTGGCATCAAACTTATCATGAGCACTGAAGGATAGGAGCACAGGGGTGAGATGGTTCAGAGCTCAGCAGTGGCACTGTTTGTGTGTACATTTTAAAATACCACACATACCTGTTGTAGAGCAATATGTCAGGTGTCCAGACCTGGTCCGAAGAGAAACGGAGGTTCTTAACTCCAGGATACTCTGACTGGTTCCACTGGAGGTAGTGGTCGTACCATTGCTGGAAAAACCCAAGCATAAGACATAAAACATGACGACATGCATAGATAGACATAACCCTACGTCCTGGAGGAGGGATATTCCTCTGTTGCTTTTATCTTATTCAATTGAGGGTTCTCAGGATGTCGCCTGTCGTACAGTTTGTCAAGCCCCTCTCCGAGAAATTATGATATGTGTTTTGGATGGTTGTTCCTGTCACCTCTCAGCAAAAGGGGTTCTGGTTTAAAACACAATGTCTTGTTTGGGCCTTTTTGTGTGGTGTTCACAAGCGATCCCTCTGTCACGTTTTTCTCCAAGTACTATGCCTCCACCCACAGAAATATACATTAATATCAGGCTGTTTTTCTTTACTCTAAATGGCCGATATGAGTGTGAATGAAAGCCTTTCTCTGTGTGTCAGCTCTGTGAGGTGTAACCCGCCCTCTTGCCCAATGTTAGCTGCAATCAGCTCCAGCCCCCTGCCACCCTGTGAAGGATGTGCTGTTATATGTGATGCATGGGTAGATGGATTTCGGGCTAGATGAATTTAAACAACATTAACTTGACAAAGCCTAGTTGACGATGACGAAATACAAATAATATGAAGTTGTCGGGCAGAGGATGAAGGAATGTGCACTTTAGTCCAAATGACTTTAAATATCGCCCTGATGAAGATTTCTTTATCATGACACTGAAACGCATGGAAGGTGCTGTGTAGCTGATCCTGCAAGTGATGGGGGGCATTTTCAGGACACAGCTCAATATCCCATCATTAGTTATATTCATTACTCACCATCTGCAGCCAGGCGTTTGTGGTGAGGATCTGGTTCTTTTCATCCTTGCATAACACAAAACATACAAAAGAATAGGTGATATAACTTAAAGCATGGGTCTTCAAGGGTCATCAGGGTTAATTCAGGGGGTTAACCCAGTTATTGTTCTATAATCTATAGTGTTTTGAATGTAGTTGTATTTAAAAAATTGAAATATGTTTTACAGTGACATGAATCAAACATATTATAAGCAGACATAAATCAGAACTGTTTTCATTCATAAGGTATTGTATGCACTGAATGTTAACTTCAATCAAATGTATTATGTCACCAAATCTCACATAACAGTATTAGGTTAGTTAAACGCAATAATATAACTTGAACCTAATTTTTTTTAATTTAAAACGTATTATTATCGCTTTCTACTCACCTAATACAGTTATGAAATCTGTTGAAATACTACATTTAAGTTAAAGGTAGGGTAGGTAAGTTTGAGAAACCGGCTCGAGATCGCTCGAATTTGAAAATACACAACCGGAGAAAATCTGCCACTTCCTTATAGAGCCCCTCCTCCAACACACACGAACGCGCACATGACCAATGAGGGCACGAGATAAATTTTGTGCACAGATGGAAGGCTGACAGGCAGGTAGGCCATCCAGTTATTTTAGCCGGGCCGGCTAAAATGATTTGGTCGTACTTTTTTACAGTACTACGGCTTCCACAGATGAAATGTTGTTATGGATTTTTTGTCAAAGCACTTAAGATATTCATTGCTATCGGGATGTTAAGAGCATTCCATGGAATATAACAAAAAGTGTATCTCCGAGCCGGTTTCTCAAACTTACCTACCCTACCTTTAAGTAAACGTTTCAGTTTTTTCAGTGTGGGTGTATGACTATGATGCATTTTGGGCAATGCGTACCACATCCATGACCTGCATCAGAGTGAAGGAGAACTGAACGGTGAGGGCTCTGGAGTCGTTGGCCACCGGTCTCTCCATGGGGTTGTAGTCCCGCAGCAGCTCCCTGAGCAGAAAACCGCTGGTGGGGACCCTGCACTGACACTGCAGACGGGGTTCAATGGAGGGGAGAGGATGGGATGGAAAAGAAAGAGTTGAGTCACAAAAGAGAAGCAAGAGAAAAAATGACAGTTATAAAGCTGTGTTAGGATAGCCAAATAAAATGGCATAAAGAGAGCAGAAAAACCAGTGTTGATAATATTGATTGATGGATGTTTGGGGACAATTGGTGTAGAAATTGAGGGCTAGGTGAATGAAGAAAAGCAAGCCCAACAGAAGGAGAGTAGACGTGCTCAAATGTGGGTGAACAGAGGGAAGGCTTTTAGGGGTAAAGTAAAATGTTTCAAAATGGAGATAGAGCAGAGTGACTATAGTAGAGTGATTAGGCCAAGAGAAGAGAGCACAGAATGAAAATGTGAGAAGAAAAAGAGGACAGAAGGCATGGAGCCCGGAGAGGAAAATCCTGTTCCTCCTAATCAATTTTGGCTGTGATGGATCACCAGCAGACAGGCCGAGTCTTTCTCAGCGCTGTAAAAATGTCACTTTAATTTCATGCAGGAAATAGTGAGGCCATTAAACACTAAAACACCCCACACAGACACACAGACACACCAAACAGCACTCACAACGATGAGAGTGGGGAACTATATCTCTCTTCACCCTTAAACTCCACCCAAGGCTTCGATTCACTTTTGATTCATTCTGCAGAAGACAATCACTTTGATGTGGAGGAGGTTATCATTGGTATAAAAGCATATTGAATAAGAAAACAAACTAAAAGTATGATTTGAAGAGCTGCACAATGCCTGCAGGCAAACCGTTGATACCACTTTATAACTGCGTAGGAGTAGGGCTGTCACAATAATAGATTTATAGATAGATTATGGCCAAAATTATTCACAATAACGATATGATTGTGATATTTACAGAAAGATCTTTGGGGAAAACTTGATTAAATTCACCTTCATCATCTTTGGTTATTGTGAATATTGTGACTTTTATGACAAGTGAATACACTCAAACTACAAGGAGGTGGAGGGGGGTCTCTAACTAATACAAAGATAACAATAACACTAATAAAGAGTGAAAAGAAACCATGAACTGATAAACAAAAACCAGTGCTCACATATGCCAACATGATATTATCATATGTGTATTACTTACATCAAAGCAATATTATTGTTTTAAATATCGCAGATATTTTCTGTATACCACGACATCCATACGTGGGAGTGCTAAACGGTCTAATATTAATGCACTTCCTGTTTGGTGTCAAATCTATATTCTTTAACTATATCTTAATAAATATCAATATGACTCCAACGCTGGTGTACCTATAATTCAGATTAATAGTCCATTTAGTGTCTATAATGATCATCCATACATTCATAGCTTCATAAATCACCCTTCTTATTTTCTGAGCACATCTATCCATCCATCTATCTATCTTTCTTAGATTGCATCTGATTAGTTAACCATTCTCCACTGACCAACGGCATACATAAGACATGTCGCTAACCATTTTGTTATTGCATTTATTATATTCCTTTTGGATTTGCACCTTATTGTTATTTATAGAGCTTTATGACTGAAGTCTTTCCTACTTTGTATTGCAATGGATGCACAGAAATGTCCTTCAAGATAAAGCTATCTATCTCAAAAAAGTCAATTCAAAGATTTAAAGAACATTTTGTAATTAATACCAGCTACAGCATAGTTGTTGGCAAGTGTTTTTTTAGTTCCAGATTCCTATGACAATGCAAAATACAGTAAGTTTAGGACATACCAAAATAGGAAATACAATAATGCAAAATAGTGAGAAATAACTCTAGTGCACATAAGTCTTTTTACAGTAAAGACATACAATATCAATCAATCAATCAATCAATCAATCTATGTGTCTATGTATGTATGTATGTATGTATGTAGTATGTATTGTATGTATGTATGTATGTATGTATGTATCTATCTATCTATCTATCTATCTATCTATCTATCTATATATCTATCATATAATGCATCTGATTATTTAACCAGCCATTTATCCATCTCTAAATGCAGAGACACACACACATGCAAGAGAGCACATCCAGTATAGATAGCACATGCAGAAAACAGACACTTGTTCGAGCACAGCAGCACTCAAAGCAGCAGTGAAAGTCACTCACCCTGGAGCAGAGTCGCGAGCATCAACAGCCAAAGAACCACAGCGTGCCTCATACTGCATTCCTCTGTATAAACAGAGAAATAGTGCAGGAGAGAGAAATGAGGGAGGATAGAATAGAGAGAGAGTAAGATTAAAAGCGTGGTCTAAAGAGGAAGAAATGCTACCGAAAACAAGTGGAGAGAGTGTGATACGGTCAGTGACGAAGAAGGGAAAGGAGGGAGAGAGAGAGCAGGAGAGACGGGGGAGAGCGGGGATGCAGTGAAACGGTGTCTCCTCTAAAGAGGGAGATGCTGTTCCAGAGTCAGTGAGCCGGCATACCTCGAACAAACAGCTCAAAATCCACCTTCACGCCTCTGTGCTCAGCCAGAGCCCAGTCAATCCTGCACCTGCTCACTTGGCACGGATTTCAAGAGGGACTTCGCATGTGTGAGTCTATGGATGCAAATCATGGGATTATATTGTAGCAGTAAGTGGATCTAAATCAAATCTTGTGGAGGAAGTAGAAAAACAAGAATATTCTGTGTAAACACACTGGTGACCTATAGGGAAATATTTTTCTTTAATCATTCAATAATTTAAACAGTTCGCCTATAAGTTATAAATCTGTCATTTTTTTTGTTCACATAAACCAGAAAGCGTTTCACTTTGGCTGGTAAAATCTGACTTCAATACATTCACAGAGTAATGCTGACACCCTCTGGATATGATAGTGAAGTGCAAATTATAAAATGTGGTCTGGTCTCCCAAAACATCACTATATTTTCAGATTTAAATAAAATATGTTCCTGTACGTGTACAAAATGCGATAACAAGTTAATTACGTGTAATAACAGGAGCCTACTCTATTCTATAGATCAGGTCTTAACCTTAGAATAACAGCACTTAGTCCCACTCTTACGTTATGACTGTGAAAAAAAAACAATACCCTATGACATATTGCTTTTCTATTCAAAATTACTTGTTTTGCTTTATGTATATTACTTGTATGATTGTTCTGTTAGGCAGTGATGTCCGTAGGCCCTATTAGGTCACTACCATGGTCACTACTTATACACTTTAGGCTACATATATTATTGTATGTTTCTTATTCTTGTGTTTATTGCAGAAACAATATGTTATCTGCCTTGGCAAACGTTAAATTCATGATCAAGTCAAATAAGCAATTTGATCAGACAAAGCCTACTCTTAATAGAAAAAAGAGCCCTGCTTGAGCAGAAGTTATTCACCCAAAATGTTAAAAACACTTGCAGAGGACACGTTCAAAATATACGAACCTTGCCCGTGCGGCTGCGTCATCCGCACGCGACGCTTAGCTGTTTGTCGCGAGCGATGGGCGTCACTTCTTCGCGCACCAGTTCTTTGATTGTTTGTATATCACCGATATCAGCGCATTGAAATATTCAACACGAGGCGAATCATAGCCAATTCAGGTAATCTATTAAATACAGTATGGTTCTTTTTGTCATGTTGACGGCTTGAGTTACATGTAGGTTAAGCCTTGTTGCGTTAGCAGACGGTGGTTAGCGGTGCTGCAGGATATAGTGGGAAATGGTGCAGTGGCAGTGCGGTGCATTGAAGGCTAGGAGTGAAGCTAAGGTTAGCTGCAGGAAGAACGCTGTTCTGTAAAATGCTGCTAACCTATATCTGCTAGCACTGTAAATAAGGCTTCACAGTAACGCATTCAGGGAGAACATGTCCGAACACGTGTCTCTCAGTGGCTTTTATCGCATTTAAGCAACACGTCTAACCTGTAGCTGTTATAGCTCCTTGTTCCTTTTTTCTTATAATTCGTCCACACAGCTCTCCACTTTGAATATAGTATAGTATTTGACCTAGTTTATGTGATTTTACTGTACTCAGTTTCTCACATAACTCTATTTTGTGTAAATATTTTCTTTATTTTGAACATTGTTTTTCAAATAGCTTTGTATCTTCATTTTTTGCTACGTATTCTTCTCTCTGTGTCTTTGAATGCACCATTTACCAAAGCAAATTCCTCGTGTTAACCTACTTGGTAACATAACCAATTCTGACAAAAGCAAAAGCAAGGTGATGACTGTGAGAGTTTTCCTCCCTTAGTGTTTGACCCTTCAAAATAAAGTCAAGCTTTACAATGTGTAACGTTATAGAGTGTATATCTCGTTTCTCTCACATTAGCCCAGAGATAACTCTATTCAGAACGTCATAGATCTATAACGTTTACTCTTATGAGTTTTCCGAATAAATTGTCAGTGTTTATTTAATGGTTGGTTTGATGAGACATCTTGTCAAACTTTTACCATAGCAGAGTTTGAGTACATGGCTTTAGTCTGCATCTAATATTTCTATGCCGCCTGGTAGATTTGTACTGTAAACGGAACACACTGCTGATGTAGTTAAATGAACTGATTCATATTTTCACGAATGTTTCGGTGCTTTTTAAAGATAAGATGGACCTTTATTGATCCCCGTAGGGAAGTTCAGGTGTTATAGCAGCAACCAGAATAAGAGCGAAACACAGACATGAGAAAATACACAGGGATAATAAGAATTACATTTATTCTTAGAATAAACATTTACTAACAGTATGAATATAAATAACATGAGTTAAACTCTGAGCAGGTGAGTGTACATGTATACAGATATGTGAACAAGGTTAAATATATATACAATGAAATGTGCATGTACCAGTTCAGTGGAAAGTCGCAAGTCACACAGTGCCAATTATATTAATATTCAGTGCAGGTGTTTGTTGTTTATAGTGCCCTTGACAGTATAGTGCTCTAACGTTGATTTTGCCACACTATCACAATCCTGTAACAAGAGCTCAAGGTTTTTACTGTGATAAGTGTATCTACCTAAATGTATTACATTACTATGAGTCTCCATCAATCCTGTCCTCCGTTTATTTTTAATGTGAGAATGTGATCTGAGCATGTCTCCTCTGACACAGTGTGCATGTACATCATGAGAGGATGTCCTTGTAGCTCCACAGTAACACAGATTGACCTCTTTAACCATGAAGCAGTACCCACAGAAGAGCCTGTGTACTTGTATTACTTTCTTAGGCCCAGACACCATAGAACACGTCCCGACGGAACACGAATGTTGTGTCGCCTCACGTCTCCTGCGTCTTGGCCAACAGTCGCACTGGGACACACCGCAAAGACTTCAGCCGACGGCCAAGTAGCACTGACCAGGGAACCCCCTGTGGCCCCCCTTTAAAAAAAGTTACAATATTACGATTTATTGGAACAAAATCAAATCAGAGACCCAGATGTACAGTGGAGATTAAACTCAGGGTGCGTACGGGTGCTGGAAATGCTTGAAATTGTACGAGGTGTTTTCAAGGTTTGAAAAGTGCTTGAATTTTGGGAATGGTGCTTGAATTTGGGATAAAGTGCTTAAAATTGTAAATGCTTTACTTTGCTTTTTAGATTAAAGAAAATAAAGAAGTTGGAGCGCGCTTAATTGCTTCGCTTTTACATAAAACAGCTCCGCTCCGGCCTTCCCGTGCAATGCGCGTGACCGGCAAGTGTTTTTGTTACGTGTGTGACCTGGGCATTCTGATGAGAGTGATAGATGACAGTATGCCAGGAGGTTGCCGTTTCAACGAGCGTTGGCTAGCAGAAGACAAATACAAGCCATGGCTAAGACGAGGGTCAAGCGAAGCCCAAGAGTAGCCTCCTGCAAAGTGTGCAACAATAACGATGCGAGAGTCTGCGCTGACGCCACACACCACACGAAAGGTACGCCATAGTAGAGCATTTTAGATTAGGCTATCGTTGCATGTAAATACATGATACTTTTCTCTGTGCGCGGCAAAACAAGCTCGCCAAAATGGCTTCATTAGTCTGGCAGTATTTTAAGTGTCCGAAAGTGACAATAAAATAGCGGTATGCAACGTGTGTGTGAAGCAGAAATCCTGCAGCTCCACCCGCTGTGACGGACCGGTGAGCGAAGCAGAACACACATTAAGAGTTAGACCTAACACACTTAGCTATTTTATCTACCTCTGGAACATGCTGATTCCGGCGATCGGCCCCAAAATTGGCGATCGGAGCATCCCTAATAATTGTATATGATATGTTTTATAATGATTGATCATTAAAGTGTTCTCAAAGCTGGTAAAGGTGCAGCTAGTTTGAATGACTTTGTATACTGCAGGGTAGCTTGTGAATTTACTCCAGGTGGAACTAAAGTCTGATTTAAGACTTGATTATATTTCACATCATTCATCCAGATCTGTAAAGTAACTAAAGGTATTCAATACATGTAGTGGAGTAAAAGTAAACCATTTACCTCTGACTTATGTTTACTGCCAACCTAAAAGTACCTCAAAAATAGTAATCAATAATGAATTGAAAAGTTATTTGGCTGATTGTTTTATATTGGCTCAGCCAGATTATATGGGATGCCCAGTCTACGTACAGATGGGTCTCATTTTGAAATATTAAACTTAGTTTTCTTTTCTAAAAATTTAAATTTTTCATCCTCATGTAGAATGCTATTATGAAACACATTTGGTTGTTTATAGCATAAAGAACATCAGATTTAATGTGAGGTAGGGAATAATCATTTGAGTATAAGTATGTGTATATAAATATGTAATTTACAACAGCTGTAAGATGCTTGAAAAGCTTGAAAATGCACCTTGAAAATGCTTGAAAAGTGCTTGAATTTGACTTTGGAAAAGGTGTAAGAACCCTGTAAACCAGGGGTCGGCAACCTTTTTGATATGGAGTGCCATTAAAAAAATTAATTGTTATCAGCGTGCCAACGATCGAGAATTATCAACGGGGGGGGGGGGGGGGGGGTGGGGGGTTGAGGAGCTTGACGCTGGTGAACTATCAACAGGAGGGCGGGGGGAGCCTCGCTGCGGGGAAGCAGCGTGTGGACCTGTCAGCACAACTTACATGATGCCAAATTTAACAAACACCTTTAAATAATTGGTTTAAACGGCATAATAATAAGGACGATCGTCCGTTCTGTGATTCTCCAGAACACACATGTTATGATATTAGGGTCAGGCAGAGTGAGATGAGATCGCTGTCCCTTTAAGAGAGAGAGAGAGGGGTGTGGCGTGTGTGTGTGTGGATGGTAGAGCGAGAGTGAGCGAGCCTGTGTATGTTTCTGGAAGTGAAACGAGGCAGCAGAAAAACAGAGCTCTGTGATGTATTTTGTGAAACAGAAGAACAGCTAAATAAATGCAACGGCCTCCCAAGCAGAGCTCGCCTCTCTCCAGTCATTTAAGCTAAAGTGGGTTATTGAACCTGAAGCTTGTTGCTTCTGCCCTCCTCGATACGGTCTGGGAGCCGACAGGAAAGTTCGGCCAGTCCGCCCCTTTGTAGCATATTATTTCAATGAGAGATGAGCAGATCGCCACTGGGCTTTCAACTAAAGACACACCCACGCAAAACTGTGGTATTTGTAAAGCTCCTTATGGGTACTGCAATTTGTGAAGTGCTTTCCTCTGTGGTGTGAAACGATCAGCACTGCACCACGGAGGAAAGCGGCAGAAAGTCACCTGGAGTTAAACAGAGCGGGGCTGCGCTGCGTGCATGGCTTCCCTTCTGCAGGTAACGGGGAGACGCGCTCTGGCGGCGGTCTCGTTCAGGATCCAAAATACAATTTAAATATTTTGCACACTTATTCCACTTATTCCTAGTGTGCCACTGGTTACAGTGCCGCGTGCCAATGCTGGCACGCGTGCCAGGGGTTGCCGACCCCTGCTGTAAACTGTTCATTACCTTATAAGCAAATACTGTTTATGTTTTTTAATTAAATTGTCACTTAAAGTTACTAAAACAAATACTCTAAATGAAAAAAACTGAAACAAAGGACTAACTTAAATTTACTAAAACAAATACCTTTACAAAATCAAATAGGCCTACCAATTACTGTATTTTATGTTTATTTTACACAATTACTTTATACTGTCTTTGTCTTTTTAACCCGCTTTTATTGTGCCCCTCTCATGAAATAACTGGCTCCAACCTGGCCCCCCCAGTAAAATTGGTCTAGAACCGCCACTGCTTACAGACATTTTCTGCCCATGTGTGCAGTCAGTCTGTGTGCACCTCTGCAGGTCACGTGACCAACCCAGAAACATAACTTATCCTCAGAAATGAAATCGAAACTTAAGTCGTGTTATTGCGCTTATCGTATTGTTTCCCTTTCCTTACACGACTCATGGTGCAATAGTCAGCAACGCGCTTTTTACCCCCCTGCCTACAACATAAATAAGCGAGCTGGAGATTTTACTGTAGACGCTACAGCAAGGACCTCTCCTCCTCAAAGCGGAAGAAACAACTGCGCGTTGGATAACACTTTTGCCGTTTCATTAAACAAGATCATCTTAACTATTTCTGATCGACAACGGGTTCCGTGCTTACTTAACTTATTTACGATATGATTTGTGAATTGGAATTGCTTTTAAATTACACGTGAGTCTTTATTGGTCATTGCGAGGCTACCGGAGCACTAACGTTAAATTCTCTCTTTTTTCACCGCCGCCTCTTACTCCTACTGTAGGTGAGATCCACAAGGCCATGTAAAGTAAGAGTGATTAAACATACACTGGAATTGGACCATTTACCAGGCTTAATCTTTGTACTTCTAAGTTGACCGTGGTCTCAGTGATGGACATCAGACTGTGCATTGGTGGTAGGGCTGCTCGATTATGGCAAAAATCATAATCTCGATTATTTGGGTCAATAATTTATATCACGATTATTAAAAACGATTATCCATTTACTTTGAAAACATACATTTATTGAAAAGAAAATGTGAACAGTATGTTTTTAACAGTTGATTACCCTAAACTTTAAGTATAATTAAACTGAAAAACCAATAAAGAAAATAATAATGAAATAATAATAATAATCGTTTTATTTTGATTATGTTGTTTTCATAATCGTTGCAAGCCAAAATCGTAATTGCGATTAAAATATGATTAATTGAGCAGCCCTAATTGGTGGTATTTTAATGTGTCTTCTGACATAACAGCATGAAGTGAGCAAAAGAGTTGATTCATCATTTGTCATATGGGTTGTCATCATACCCATGCTTCTCCTCCGGCTCATAACAGAGAGGAGTATAATGACAGTGGGTTCAGAAAAAAAATTGTTATTTTGGCTGTCAACTGTTGCCTTGCATCAGGGTCAAGATGAGTCAGCCTGAGCCACGTTTGGCCCCTGGGCTGCCGGCCCTGTCGGACCCTATTACTGTGATGAACCAACACTATGTTGTTCTTTATTAATGTGGCGGTGTTCAGGCCAGCTCAGCTCTATGTGACAGACCGGTGATGCTGACTGGGCCAGGGGGATGAAATTGAAACTCAGTATTGGGTGTCTCCTTGTTGTCAGTCTCACTGATATAGACATTATTGAGTCTTGTCAGATATGACACTTGAAGCTGAATCGATGTTTGTTGTTCAATAGCAGGATATTGGAATTCAGCACTATGCAGTTTGGGTTCTTCACTTTACTGAAAGTGATCAGGTGTGTTTTAAGAAGAGGGGAAAACCTTGCTGTGCAAAATATGTTCCTCATAGTCAGGACTGTCAGCTGGCAACTACAAGGTTTTCTGTCCACAGCTTGTCACTGACAGGCTGCCCTTTACGTTCTTGTGTCCTTGAAACTGTCCTTTTCGTCTGCACCAGTGTCTCACTTTCCCTCTCTGCTATGGATCCAGGTCCAGCAATAATTTGTAAGGCCAGAAATAAAACAGAATAGTCACAAGAAGGTCTGAATTATTAATCCCCATCCTTTTACCCTGGGATTACGTTTCAGTGTGACTGGAAGACACAGTTTGTCACCCCTCAGTATCCTTGTACACTGACAGGAGCATAGTCTGGAGATATACACAGCAATGTTAACAGTGTTGATTTATTTTACAGCCTATCCTTTGCAGATCATTTCATTATTTTTCAATTATACCCTGAAGTTCCATTGCCCACTGTTTTATAGTGTATTTTAAGAAGGCCAGACTTTAATTACGTGTCCTTGCTGGTATAGGTTCACTAACTTATCCAAGGACACTTAAGCAGGTTGCGGATTTGCCAGCCGGGCACACATTTGTGTATAATTGGTTGGAAAATAACTGTATCTGGCCTTAATGCAGCTTCTCATTTTCACAGTGTTAAATTATTTTGTTCCCTTTGATAATCTCCTAACATTGTCCTTTGTTTGTATTGCAGATGCTCTGCTGAAACTGGCCTTCCCTGACCTTCCACCAGGTCTGCTCTTTGTGCTAGAGGACGCACACTCTCACAGAAGTTGCACCTCAAGCTGCACCGGCCCCCTTCACGCTCCACCCCTGCGCTATGAGCAGAGGTAGAGGAGGGCCCTACAGAGAACAGTACCACCGGCATCCTCCACCTGACTTCCAGGCTAAGGACAATTACTACAGGCCTGGCCCAGTCTCCTTTTACCCTAGAGCTGGCCCACAGCAGAGCCCATACTCGAGTTACTACAACAGCCCTCCTCGTCCTGTAGGGCCCACACAGCCGCCCCCAGCTCATCTCATCCCCCCTGCTCCCCCCTTATCAAAGCAAAATAAAGTCACCCCTTAAACCAGACGTCCCTAACAGCTCACATTATCAGAATCACAGCCCCAGTCCTTGTCCCAATTCCTTTCAGTACCAACAGGCAGAGTTTCTGAGAGGACACAGCTCTGAGGCGCCACAGTTCAGAGCCAATCCGCGTGGAGGAGGAGGAGGCGGAGTCACATCTGACAGGTGGCCTAATTGTTCATACCAGCCCCAGTCAGGTTACAACAGATATCCATACCCTAACAGCAGCCCAAGAGGTAGAGGGGCGTACAGTCAGGATCAGAGGTCTGTATACCCAGGAGCCCCGAGAGGCACCCCAGGTCCTCGACACCCGAATCCTAACCAGTTACAAGCGCAGAAGCACAACCAATACTCATGCCGTTTTCAAGCAGACTCGTTGTGTGACGATTTACAGAATCTATCCCTTCATCGAGAATCTCCCAACAGAGGAGGAGAGAGGTTTGTCAGACATTCTGCATCGAGCAGCTCAGCAAGTTCAAGCTCGACAAAAGTTAACATCACTCTAACTTCTGACATCCAGGACCAAGTTTACAGGGCTTTGGCTGCTTTGAAGCCGAACGACTGTATCTGTGCAAAATTGTTGGGCAAACAACTGCGTCTGCCTAAAAAGATAGTGAACCAGGCTCTCTACTCTTTGGAGCGCTCTCAGAAAGTCTCAAAGCAAGGACTCCTCCCTCCCGAGTGGAGTCTTTACAGAGAGCCTCTCAGTGGCAAGGAAGATCACAATTATAACGGCCAAAGTTCACCTTCCCATCTGTGTGTTAGCCCAGGACACCCTGCAGATCCTGAAGTCAAGGTTGAGCTAAAAACAGACACAGAAGAAAGCCGGGGACAAGAAGAAGAGGACTGTGACACAGAATCCATTTCTTCCTGCTCCTCCTCCTCCTCTTCAGAGTCATCTGAGTTTGAGGAATCCCTGTCACCAGCAAAAGGTCACCAGCAGGAGAAAACATCCCTTCTGTGCTACGAGTTCCCCTGATCCCGAACTCTCACTTTCCGCAATGGCCGAGCAGAAAGAGCTAATTCTGCAGTACCTCCTCACTGTAGGGGAGGTAACTGCTCTGGTCATATCAAAAAATGTGGGTCTCAGGAGTGCCAAACAGGTGAATCCCACCCTCTTCTCGCTGGAGAAACAAGGTGAAGTCAGTAAAAACACTGAAGTTACCCCTCACACCTGGGAGCTCTCCACCCGCCGCAGAGAGAGGATGGAAAGGAGCATTAAAGCCGCCATGAGCTCTCGCAATGAGGGGGGTCAGATGGGGAAGGAACCCGGTAGAGGAGCAAAGGGAGAAGGCTCTGGTATTCTCCCTTCGCCTCGACTACCGCCAATCCCAGGCCTCAAACCCAAAACAGAGGAAAGTCGCAGTGATGGTCACACTATCAAGGTGATTAATTTCATATAAATATACAATGATACACAAAACTTAAGAGGCATGACTCATTAGCATACATTTTAATAACAACAACAAATGGAATCTATTTGACCTGGATACATTACTTTATTGGCAGCCAACAATTCCTAGGTAATCAAAAGTGTTTCCCACCACGTGTAGCCTCGACAAAGTTATTTATAAGTAGTTTGACAGTGGGAAATGGCCTACACTTTAATTGCTGTTTACAGTCTTTATATTACGCTTACACGACCGACAGTAGCATAATGTTTACTGGAAACAAATGTTAGGGCTTGCATGTAAACTACACTTTGTCCTTGGATGATGTGAAATGTCTGTTTACTTGATGTATTGAGTTGAGGTTACCAGCCTTGGAGGTCTACCCTGATTTTATTAACCCGTTACCTCTGCTTTCCCCTTTTTAAGTCTGAACCCTTCCTCACCCCATCTAAAGAGCTAGAGGCAAACGAAGGACAGTGGGCCACTGACGACATCCCCGAATTCCTGAACGCCATCCGCAGAGAGACAGACGCTGGGAAACTACTAGCAGATCATGCAAATAACTCTGTGGGAACTGTGGCTGTGTCGCTGGCTGCTCCACCTCCCCAGAACCTGTGGGCCAAACTGCAGGAGGTGAGGCTGAAGAACCCCGTCAGTGGCCTCATGGAGTACGCCCAGTATCTGGGACACAACTGTGAATTCCAGCTCCTCGACCAATCGGGACCCTCTCACGACCCACGGTTCGTCACAAAAAATAATATGTATCATCTTTCTCTTTTCAGTCATGTTGTAATATTAAAACCTAGCTAGGAATGAATCCAGGGTGCTGTTTATAGATCAGGTATTGAACAATTCACTTTAAATACAATGTATTTGTCAATGTCATTGTATCTGTAACATTCATCAAGTCACAGCAGGTCAACAACTTAGTTTCCAGTGCATCTCTTATTAAACATACCTACATAGTTGCATGTAAACCTAACATTTGGGGTAACAAAATCACCGTTGGAGTGATCTGTAACAGAAGATGCTCTTAGTTGAGGTATCAGGAAAGTCAAAGTTAGATCGGGGCATCCCTAAATGTTACAAGTTTACAGACACGGTTGATGAAATGCTATCCGTCTTTTCATTGTGTGAAATGTTGTTTATCTGCCCACATTTCTTACTTTCTGTAAAGCATTTATCGATTCAAAGTCTGTGGGAAATATACCAGCCTTAATGAAGACACATGATGTTGCCAATTAACAATGACAATGTATTTGTACAGGTCTTAGGAAGAAAAATGGTAGCTGCGCAATGAATCGTGTATTGACGGATCACTGTGTCTAATCTTTGTAAATGTTCCTCCCCCGTGCCAGATTTCGCATGCAGGTGCTGCTTAATGGGAGGCTGTTTCCTGTCGCAGAGGCGTCCAGTAAAAAGGTTGCGAAAAAGGACGCCGCTGCCACCACCCTGACCATTCTCATCGCAGAGATGCAGAGAGGGCCGAGCACGGAACCCGATGGAATTACCACCAGTGTGGATCAAGTGATGGCCGTACTCCCAGACCCTAGTGTAAGTTCTTCATTAAATGTGTGGAAAAAAAGCTCCCATTAGCCATCTTAAGACCCCCAGATCTTGCACCGGAGGTTGGTCACCCACTCGACATGTAAGTAGAGAGTAGCTGGGCAATGTCTTTGATATAAGACTAGATATTGTCTTGGACTTTGGAAATCTTAATAATAAGTGTAGATTCATTTCGTTTTGTAAACTTGCCAGAATGTTTACCAACTTATTTATTACATCCACATTACTGATAGTTATTTATATATGCAGTGTACTACTGTAAATATAGGAACTACATTATGTTTCCCTGTTCCTGGTGTAAAACAAATCAATGATCATAAGGTGCAAATAATTAGATTCAGAAAACAGGTACATGACAAGATGTACAACAATGGAAAATCAACTAAAGTTGCAATTTCAAATTTAACCAATGTGATATGTAAAAGTTGTTTCGCTCAGCCTTAGTAGGGATAACTTCATTTAATGCATCAGAGCAGACACTGTAAACAGCCGTGTACACATACACAAGTCAAGTTTTCGAAGATGCGAAGGCTGACATGTTATCTGTGATTATGTGCAGCCCTGGTAGAAAATATATTTGTTGTCTCCCGCTGCATCCCAGGTGCCAGCTGAAGGCACAGGCGGTTTTGGGACGACGAGTGTGGAAGGGATGGGGACGGTGGAAGCACCTCGGCCGCCGCTGTCCCGCTCTCTGCCCGGTGGGAAGAATCCTGTGTCTGTGCTGATGGAATACAGCCAGCGCAGCGAGAGCCCCATCGAATTCATAATCACCGGGCAGGCCGGCCCACCCCATGACCCGAGGTACTGACCCCTACTGACCCCTCCCCTTCCTCTATGTCCATCCGTTTGGATTATCTTCTATCCAACACCTCAGTACTGTAGTCAGCTGACAAACACACAACACTGTCTCTGTCTACTCTCTCTTTATTTATGATCTATCCCTTTAGGCAGCTGACTGGTAGATACAATGACAGCTTTTGTGTTCCTTGGGTCACTTTCTAAAAATGCTGCATGCATGACCACTTGTAAATGATAGCGTATACTCTGTTGTGTCTTCTTGTTTATCATTAAGGGCAGGCAAGTGTAACATAATACATGATTTCTCTCCCTTTCTGTCTTTCCACTCATCCTAACCATCTGTTCCCTGTGTCCAGGTTCATGTACAGGGTGAAGGTCGGAGAGAGCCTGTTCCCAGAGGCCTCGGCTCCGAGCAAGAAGGCAGCCCGCCAGCTTGCTGCAGAAGAGGCCGTGAAAGAGTTAATGGCTGACGGGAGACTGCAGCTCAACAAGGTGAGGACTCGGAGACAGAGAATAAACTCAAGTTCTTTATATAGGAGGGAAGAGAAGGGCTTTGCACATCTTCAAAATGAGTATAATGTCTTTAGAAAACTAGCAGATCGCCCTGGAGGCTGAAATAAATTATTGTGTGGCCTCTGTCACGCTGTTCTGCTCAATCTGCTCAATACTGTTCAAATCTCTCCTTCTCCCCTCTCCAGCCTCAGTTGCCCCTGGGCTCCTCCAGTGATAGCGATGGCAGTGGGTCTGGGACTACATGTCCCTCTTTGCCTCCTCTGACTGCAGACGAGTTGCGAGCGGCTCACGAGGCAGGGGTCGGGGACCTAATTAACCACCTCAACAACAACGCAGTGTCAGGTCTGCTGGAGTACGCTAGAGCCCGGGGCTTTGCTGCTGAGATCCGACTGGTGGGCCAGTCTGGGCCCCCGCACGAGCCCAAGTATGTGTGAGCTGCATGAAAACACAGATAACATGTACACACTAGACATACAAGTACTCTTACTGTCTGGGAAACCATGTTCTTGGGGAAATATGTTTCGTTGTGTCCCTGGAAAAAATGCATTTCTTTAAGAATTCAAAGTTTTGGAACATTATTGAAAGTAATTTTCCGCTAAGAACACTTTTTCTCTGCTCGTGTTCCCTTGGGACCTTTTGTTCTTAAAGTGACTGAGAAAAACTATGAAATCCTCCTTCTCTTTGCCCCTGCTCAGGTTTACATATCAGGCTAAGCTGGGCGGACGCTGGTTCCCTCCTGTCTGTGCGTCCAATAAGAAGCAGGGAAAACAGGAAGCAGCCGATGCCGCTCTACGGGTCCTGATTGGAGAGGCCGAGAGGGCAGCCCGCACCGGGGAGCTAATCCCAGCTGAGGTACTGACTTCTTAATGGTTCACATTTTCTGTCATGAAACATTAGCCTTCTCTTGCTCACCGTGGGGATTACGCAGAGCATGAAGGAGTTACAGTCAACACCTGCATGTAATTGGTTAACCATCTCACATGAGCAAATAACACATAAAAAATAACATCTGCACACTCAGACTAACATGTAACCTCAGTTAGAACATAATGAGTCTGAAGTTAACTACACCCTGAGACTATTTTACCCCACACCTTGGTGGCTTCAGAGTAATTGAATCACTTGAAGGCTTTGTAGCATAAAAGGTAGTGAATTTGATATGACAAAATATAAACATTACACACATTTGGAAAGCTTTTAATAACTTGCTATTGTAGTTTTCCTGAGATGTTTCATTGAATTTCACAGTCATAAATACTTCAGACGTACCAAATATTAAATAATGCTCATTTCCATTTTGATTTTGCCTCTCCTGTTTGCACCCCTCTCTCTAGCTCCCAGTGAGTGGCAGCACTTTGCACGACCAGATAGCGATGTTGAGTCACCAGCGCTTCAACGCCCTGACCACACGCATCCAGCACAGCCTTCTGGGACGCAAGATTCTCGCCACCATCGTCATGAGGCGGGGGGAGGGCCTGGGGACCGTTGTCAGCCTGGGAACTGGTATATCCGTCAACTTTTGCATGCATTTTTCCTTGATGTGAAGAAGTTTTATAGAACTCTGTGCTTAGAGGCATATACTGTCAGAAAGCAGAACTAGGTCACTTGCTGACCAAGAGGCGGTTCATGCTCTGACATTGAATATGTTTCTATTGTTTTGCTTTTCTGTCAGGAAATCGCTGTGTCAAAGGGGAGGAGCTGAGCCTTAAAGGGGACACTGTTAACGATTGCCACGCCGAGATCATCTCCAGAAGGGGATTCGTTCGGTAGAAATAGATCTTGCTTTTTGTTTTAATTATCCCCCCTATTGTGAAAAAAGACCCACCCAGTCGGCAGGACATTATTTCAAAGTCTAACTTTCTGTTTCCTTTCTCCTCAGGTTTCTGTACATTGAACTGATCAAGCACTACGACGGCACAGACGACAGCATATTTGAGCAAGCGGAGGACAACAAACTTCGAATCAAATCTGACATCACCTTCCACCTCTACATCAGGTCAGATGTCTTCTTTCTCCTTTCTCCCTTCCCTCCGCCACGTTCTTCTCCTGTTCCCATTCCCATCACATCCATCATTCTGATTTATCGTTGTTGAATGTTTGGATCAATGTTGACCTCCTCATTTCAATACCTCATGTCTCGTCTTTCTCTCTCGTCCACAGCACGGCACCTTGCGGGGACGGCGCTCTGTTTGACAAGTCATGCAGTGAGTCAGGGGACGACGTTGAGGGTCATCAGCCTCTCTTTGAGAATGCTAAGCAGGGCAAGCTCCGCACCAAAGTGGAGAACGGTGAGAGATGAGACGGACACACATCTGGCATTCACAAAAATGTATCGGTGCCACGCTTCGATTCAAAGGGGACCTATCATGCGAAATGCACTTTTTGATGTCTTTTATACATAAATATGTGATGCCCGGTGTGTCAGGGGACTCGCAAAGTGTCAGAAAACAAAACCCCCTCTCTTTTCCTCCGTACCCAAATCTCTAAAAACGGGGGTACAACGGAGCTGATCCAGACTTGCCCGATATGACGTAATATCGGAAATGTGGACCCACAGCACTATCAGAAAGTTGCTATCAGAAACAATGCCTGACTGTTTTGGAAAGTTTAGCAAACATCGCTAACACTCAGAGCTAACCCGTACTGCACAGAGCATGTGTGTAAAAAATCAGGAAATAAAAAAAGGAACTCAACTTGTGGTAAACCGGCGAGAGGAAAAGCATTTGCGCTCCATACTGTTTCAAAAATAATACTTGATGTGGTTTTAAACATGATATGGCATTTAATCACGGCAGCATTTAACTTTATCTGTCGGTATAATTCTGAGCAGGCATTAGCTCCCCCTCCTCTTTTTTTTTTTGTATGAAGCTAAGGACCCCGAACCTGCAGTTCTCTAACAGGGCTGGAATAGAGGCATGTCTAAAATGCATGATCTGTTTGGTATTTTGACCAAAACACATCATAGACATGTTTTTTATATATCTGAGACCTATAATATATGCCTAAAAATAGCATGATAGGAGACCTTTTAAATGATTCCCCTCACTGGTGTGTAAGCAAGACCTGTGACCCGTGTTTGTGTGTTGTCTCTTGACCCAGGCGAGGGCACCATCCCGGTGGAGTCCAGTGCCATCGTCCCCACCTGGGACGGCATCCAGCACGGCGAGAGGCTGCGCACCATGAGCTGCAGCGATAAGATCCTGCGCTGGAACGTGCTGGGCCTCCAGGGGTCGCTGCTGACCCATTTCCTGCATCCCATCTACCTGAAGTCCATCACGCTAGGTAAAACATGGTGTTCTGATAAGGAACAGATAATATGACAAATATTTATGAGAGCTAACGTCAGTGAAATTCGATGACTTTTACATTGCTTGTCTCAATTTTCTATCAGGCTATCTGTACAGCCACGGGCACCTCACTCGTGCTGTCTGCTGTCGGCTGTCCAGAGACGGGGAGGCGTTCACCCAGAGCCTCCCCTCCCCCTTCATGCTGAATCACCCAGAGGTAAGTAGCCCTGTAGATTTTTGGCAACATCAAATGTTATCATCTTGAAACAAATTTATATAAATAGTTATCACCGCAATACACCGTATTTAATTTTGTCTTAATTTACATTATTTAATTTCATATTCTGTTCTTTTACACATCCCATATTCTATTGACATGTATATAGACTTTTTGCACTATTTTGTATTTTATTGTATATGTTGCATTGTTGGAGGAGCTCAGGTCAGAAGAATGTCATTGCCATTTCTACACTGTAGCTTTGTGCATATGACAATAAAACCTTTGAATCTTGAATCTTGTGGACATTAATCAGAGGTATTGAGGTCATTGTCAAAAAATACTGAATTAAGCTGCCTTCACTTCTATTTGTTCATGTTTCTTCATTGCTGATCTTCTTTAAATGTGGCTCATCCGTCAATTAACAAAGAGCAGGTAGGTCACTCCAATGCCGCTGGGCGAATTGTGGAGAAATACAGGAGCTGGCAACGAGGCACAATTCAGCTTGTTCCTTTTTTCCTGAACACTTTCTCGGCTTTCATTCACACATTAGTGAAATTGTTTTAATCTACTGTTTCTAATTGAGGCAGCCGTCACACTGACACATGCATTGTACCACTTATTTAGCAGCTCTGTTTGCTGACTTGCACCAAGGGCTAAATGAGCTTGATTAAAAGATATGCTCTCTTCCTTTCCCTTCTCCCTCTCCTCCTGTCGGTCTGTAGGTCGGCAGAGTGAGTGTGTACGACTCGACGCGGCACACAGGCAAGACCAAGGAGTCCAGTGTGAACTGGAGCTATCCGGACCAGCACAGTGTGGAGGTGCTGGACGGCACCAAAGGCAAACTGGACGGGTATGTATCTCCCGATGGCACATTTTTCTTAACGAATAGCTTTGGATTGTTGTCATAGTGAGTTATTATCAACGTAACGACCTTACTATTTAGGAAGCGTCGTGGTGCTATTAACGTTTTTTTTTCTTAACAACTTTATTAACCTTCAACAGATTCAAGTCAATTCTTAACCCAAGCAGAGATGGATTTACCCAGACGCTCAGTGTGCCTCCAAAACGATTTCCAAAAATGTGATTATTTTTTTTTCGTGTATAAGTTATTGCTCACGGTGGAATTGATGCAAAGAACATATCATTGTGAAGAGATATCCCTGGGATTGTGTTTGTTTGAAAATGTATTATCTGTACTGTATCACAATCAGTTTAAATTGGGTTTGCACTCATGTCACAAAGAAATATAAGATGTGGTCAATTATAAATGACGCTTAACAAAACAAACAGGAGAGAACCATTGGCAACAATGTTTTTTATTTTGAATATCCTCAAGTGCTCTGTTTCTATTTTAGTAAAAGCTAAGTAACCACAAGCTTAATTACATTTGAATTTAATCGCCCAAAACAGTGAGCAGCAGGCAGTTAAACAAGCTAAATAAGAAGCAGTGAATGATCAGTTGTGCCAGTTTTCTTTGTTTTATGAACTCTTTCACTGAACAGCCCTCTATTGTCTCCCCTCCAGCAACAAACTGAGCGTGTCCAGGGTCTCCAAGTCCAACCTGTTCTGTCTGTTCCGCTCCGTGTGCCAGAAGAGCGGCCGCACTGAGCTCCTCACCCTGCCCTCCTACTCCCAGGCCAAGATGTCTGCCACGTCCTTCCAGCTAGCCAAGGATCTTTTCTTCCGAGCTCTCAGCAGCCACGGTTACGGCGCCTGGATCGGCAAGCCGCTAGAAGAGAAGAGCTTTGACTCCGGCGAGGAGAATGCGAACAATGGATCGAGTTTACCTTTTGGGTTCGGCAGCAGTAGAAACGGAGGAGCAATGGAGATCAAGCAAGAGGAGGCAGTGATGAGCACATCATAAAGGGGGGGGAACATAAGTATGTGGGGCGAGGGGGGGGGGGAGCACAGGGCAGGGGCAGATGGGAAAGGGTGGGATCGAAGGAAAAAGGGACAATCAAATGTAGCCAGCAGAAGATACAGCCCTGTATCTTCTGATGGAACATGGTGAGAGGCTGTAGAGGAGAGCGATGGAAAGTGACATGAAGGAGAGCACGATGTCATTGGCTGAAGGATGAAGAGGTCATAGAAGAAAGACACACCTCTCCAGACATCCACGGGGTGTACAGAATAATGTCAACACTACATGAAAAACAAATTAGTTAAAAGTCAGTAAATCACCGTGGTAATCACTGCAACAAATCTGGGTTGTATTAGTGCATACTGTTTATACTTGTGGGTTAAGTTGTCATTTTTGTTTTTATTTTGTCATTGTAGTGTTTGGCATATGCTGCCATTGTTTTTCCACCGTTCTACTTGAGATATAAACTCATTTCTGCAGGATCTTTGACTGTTGCAATTGCAGTATTGACCCAGATAATTTGGCCTCTTGAGACCCTGGTTTGTTTTCTAATTTGGCCACGAGAGCTCAAGTAGCTGACAAGTGCTGCTAATTGGCATTCAACCGAATATGACCCACCTTTGTAGTAGTGTTTGTAATTGTGATGACATTAATTTAGAGTTTTTAAGTATTCTGTCATGGAGTGCTTGTTATATTTTCGGCTCTGTGTTTTGCTGCATGGAAATACAAACAGCTGTCTCTAGAACAGAGAGCAGACGCATCGGGACGCCCTCAGCAGGAATCTTGATTTTTGAAAATTGCACTCATCCTAGATAGATGTCAGTGTCACGAGTAAACTTGCAAATGAGTCTATGCTCTGCACAGTCCCAGCTTGTTATGTACATAAGAAGACTTTTGCTTTGATCAGTGGCGAAGTAAACATTTACTCACTAACAACAACTCTCGATCCAGCAGGCCCCTTTAAGTAACATTTTAACTCGCCGTACACCCTGCCCCCTGCATCTATCCACATGTCGTTGCATTGTCTCCATTAGCGTAGCGTAGGTCAGCGCGCCCCTTTGATCAGTCCTATGATTTCTCTGTGCTTATAAAGAATTAATGATGTCACGACCTCTAAGAAGTAAAATATCTCTGTTATTGCTTGTGTGATTTTTTAAGTATTTTTCCTTTTATATTTTCTTCACTTCTGGCAAAGTCAGTAGCTGGCCATGCTAGCAAAAGGCTACCAAAATGCTCTCTAGCATGGCCGGTTGTTGAGGACGGCTGGGTGAGGACAGTTTTGTTGTCCAAGCAGAGTGTGTTGTTGATTTAGTTTTATGTAGATCGAAGGTGCAATATATACATCGGGTATATACAAATACATTTACACAGAGATGTTACAGTGGGGGCCGAAAGCCTGAGTCCAGTTCAGGGAACTTGTTTTTTGAAAACGAACAGAAAGTCAAATACTTGCATGATGTTTTTATAATAAATGCAGGTAGGTTAAGGATTTTGTATTAATATTTTCTTTTCTTTTTTACAATTTGAGAATCTACATTATCTGAGATGTGCTTTGATATCTTGATGTTAGTTTGTCTCCGATGTTTTTTGTGATTGAGGTCAGGTAGCTACAGAGAAGGGAAGCAAGGCAAGTTAGCATTGTATGAAAATTCATATGATGTTATTTAGCTTTGAGGATTGTAAAGGGCCATTTATCTAAAGGAAAATGACGGTGTTAAGCTTAAAGATTATATGCCTTTCTATAGTGGCACCTTTTTCTGTTCAGTGTTTAATAATCTTTTTTACGACAGTCCTGCAGTTCAGGTTTAATTGATTTTGTTGCAGCCTTAAGCAGGGATATGTGCTATTGTTCGACCCTAAGTAAAACATTCGACACAGGTAGACCGAAAGTCCTTTAGACATGTAACATGGACAAGTACTTAAATCAGAAGCTTTGAGAGAACAACACTTGTATACGTTTTGTAGTTTTCATCATTTACATGCACAGTTCTCGGTAGTGGACTCAGACTTTTGGACCCCACTGTATTCGAAATTGATCTTAAAGTATAAAACTGTAAATATGTCTGTGTGTATGTATATGTATAAGTTTAATGTATATATTTTGTAAATCATCTACAATTGCTTTTCTATATTTCGTTCCTGATGTTTGAACTAAACTGCAATGGAATATGCTGTTTTTTTACCAATGATGTTTGGAAAGTTACGAAAAATTAAATGAGTATCAAGGATTAATGCTTTTCTGGTGCTTTATTTATCGCCTATACTTCCTTCTCCAGAGCAGTTCTTCCCCCTCTTTGAGTTGTCTGAATGAAACGGGCTCTGACATTTTGGGGAGGGGATTGTGTCAGAGCTGCTGTTGACTTTTATTAAGGGGACTGAAAATGTGTCTGCTCCGGACTCCTCATCCAAGGCCAAGTTTGGGCTAACATTGATGCAGAAACGAACATTGGAAAGACGTTTTCTAGACTGAAAGTTTGAATGCCCAATGAGATGCTAACTTTTCTACAACAGGGGCTGCTTTCCTCAGGGTGGCGTTTAGATCCAGTCTTTCCTCAGATTCTGTTGCAATGCTCCAAAGGATCAGCAGATGGAAACATGTCCTCACCTCAGGGCAGGACGCTGGGTGGATGACGGGGCTACATGGATCCAGCCCCGGGTGATATTCATAGTGGATGCATGACAAAATCTGTGAGTAGAATTCCTTATCAAGATCCTTTCAGTGCTAACATTCATTTGATCTATAGGCATGACAGTATATTTTGTGGACTCCTTTAAATAATTACAATAGACATTGTTGTCCTTATGCTTTAACTCTCAGGAGTATGGTTATGTTCCTGTAATTGCTTGAACACATTTCTTGTGTTTTTCTTGTTTAGATATTTAAAACCAAGGACAATTAAGCTAACATCTTCTTTAGATTAGTGACGTTTTCGACCTTGGTGGGAGAAGTAGTAATAGCACAGTGTAGCCATACTCTGTAACAAGTCAAAGTCCTGCATTTGAAATGTTACTTAAAGGGGACCTATCATGCAAAATGCACTTTTGTACGTCTTTTATACATGAATATGTGTCCCCGGTGTTCCAGGGAACTCACCAAGTGTCAGAAAACACAACCCTCTCTATTTTCCTCCATACCCAAATCTCTAAAAAAGGGGCTGCAACGGATCTGATAAAAACTGATCCAGATTTGAACACTGTCCTGACGTCAGGACGGTGGCGCTACGGCTATTGGGCCAACTCCACCAATCAGGAGGAGACAGCCACGGCCATTGCCGTTCGAAAGCGCTGGAGATGCTGTAGTACATATGCCAGGCCTGTAGATGGTGCTGTTCTCACAGAATCAGCCCTTGCAAAAACAGCTAAAAAATGTCAAATTGAGCAAAATGAGGCATGGCTAAAATGCATGATCTGTTTGGTATTTAAAAAAAAAAAAAGTATAAATATGCCTTATATAGGTATGGTCCTACACTATATTATTCAAATATAGCATGATAGGTCCACTTTAAGTAAAAGTCCAAGGGTATTAACATATCAACTTGCCATTTCATAACGATTAACATTATATTATTGGATTATAATTACTGTTTTAATGTGTCCATCACTTTAATGTTGTAGCTGTTACAGATGGAGCTTTTTTAATTACATTACACAACACTGGGTACTTATACCTTTAATAATACATCATGTATTTGTATATTGTTTTATGATATGTTATATTTTGTATTAATCTGAATCTGTTGAGTAGTTGTGTTAAAGTATATATATAGTATAAAGTATTCCCTGTGAGATAAAGCAAAGTAGAAGTATAAAGTAAAGGGAAATGTAAAAACTAAACTCAGAACTAAAGTACACATATCCTAAAATTGCACCTTAGCAAAGTATTTGATTAAATGTAGTTACTTTCCACCTCTGTTTTTGTTAGTACAGTAGTATGTTTCGACTAAACTTTGTAAATGAAAACAACTAGAGATAGATAAAGATAAACAAATGAGTAAAAGACCAAGGGGGAGTAATAGTAAGCATGTGATATACAAACGTAAAGCGGAGAATGGCAATATGATCAACATCAAAAAGGAATTATTGAAGAATAAATGTATTTTTTGGTTCATTCTGTCAGAGATTTTAATGATTTGCTGTTAAACCATTATACCGGATAATATTGATTCTCTCTCTCAGCAGTGTCTATATGTGATGCAATAACACTGAGCTGTCGTTCGGCGTGATGTCTCCCCGGGAACAAATAGTGATATTCAGTGTCCAGCTCTGAATCAGCTCAGAGCTATGTTCAAGGTTCAAGGTTTTTATTTTGTCATACGAACATAGCTACAGTGTAGTTATGACGATGAAAATCTTAGGTCACAGGCTCCTCCAACAGTGCAACACAATCAAACAGATAAACAGAAATATAGTACTAGTAAATAGTAAATACAAAAATAGTTTAAAAAAGCGAAATAGTGAAATAAGAGTCTATATGCAAGTTATTGGAATATGATATATTAGATAAATAGATACATCATTTCTAAGTAGCAGATGAATGTGTTTTTCTTATCTCCGGTTCAACAGCAATTGTTACTGTCGAGGCACCGGATGATGGCAGGAATATTTCCGGCCAATCAGTGTAGTGCCTCATAAATGATGTTATTGTTAATGCACCCCAAAGAGTCCGTTTTATTAGAGGCCGCTACGTAACGGGAGTTTTAACAACTTCTGATAAGATATCACATAATTTAAAGACACACTGGTTCTACCAATTTGTATGAATCTGCCACTTAATTACATTTGAGGCTGAAAAATCAATCCATGAACCTTCAAAGCAATAATGATTTGGTCCATTTGCGAGGGACCTGTTTCAATCAGGTTCCCCACCCTCCAGTTGTATTCATACTGTCATGTTCTTGAATAGTGGGAGGGCTGGACTAATGAAGGAGGCAGAAGAGTAAAGCACGACAGAGGGAAGGATGGACGAGTTGAACAGGGCTGCATGAAGTGAAATATATTTGTCCAGACTAAGGGGCTAAAAAGAGCAAATCGATGCCCTCCAATGGAAATAAATGAGAGAGGGGAAGAAGGGAATACGTAAAGGCTGAGTGGGGAGAGAGAAACAGCTTAGAAACCGAGCTAAAACACACACGATTACAAGAACATGTGGAGTCCAGTAGAAAATGTATAATGGCCATTAAGAAAGGGACAGAAATGATGGAGCAACTTTTTCATCAAATTCTCACCATCCCAATATTGATTGGCAAAACATTTCGTACATGATTCATTGACGTTGTATGCTACTGACTTTGGGGATCACCTGACTTTTCCTCTGGGTCCACAATAAGGTCAACAGTTGTGTTTTTTTACTGAATCTTAAATACTTGTTAGTGGATTGCCAGCCTCTTAGCCTTGTCATTGTAAGCACTCAGGAGCACTAGGATGCTGACGTTAGTGTTTAGATCAAAGCACCAGAGTGCCTATATACAGCCGCACAGAGCTTCTAGCATGGCTGTGGACTCTTAGCCTTGTTGGTTTTTGGTATGCGACCTGTTTGACTTTACACACCCTGAGGAAAACTAAAAAGCATAATGCATGGTGTGATGCAAATACTATAAAGTAGTTGCCAAAATTAGAATCATGGAACCAGTTCATGTGTGAGGGCTACAGTATAAAATGCTAATCAGGAGCGTCTTTCTTCTAGTTCTTTCTCAGATTCCACAGCTAGGTTGTTTAAGGGGAAGCTGAAGTCAGAAATGCAGAGAGAAAAGCTCGGTAATGAGGAAAAACTGCATCGCTGAGAAGCTGGTTGGTTTTTTTGTTTGAACACTTTCTAGTTTTACTGCATTTAGAAAATCAACTTGTCTACAATGTCTTTTTAACTTAGTCTTTTAAAATGTATTGTTTAACTTAGACAATAAATAATTGGATGGGTGGTTATTTAGATATTACTTTAATCATTTCAACATATCCCCCTGCTTACATTTTGAATATTTAATGATGGTAATTCTACTGTATAGTATATTTATTCTATAATAGCACAACTCAGTGTTAATGAATATTATATGTATTAATTTGTATTAGTATAAAATAATATAAGCACTATTGGATGTAAATGTGGACACTACAGTAATTGTGCAGTAGGACCATCAAATAAGGCACCATGGTCATTTGGATATCCCAGTCTAACCAGTGACTTTACTTTACAGTAGTCAGGCAGTTTCACTTGTCTCTGAGAAAAGAGACAGCTGACTCAGAAGACTTCAGTCGTCTCAGACACACACACAAACACTAACTCTGCTCAAACTTTACTATCATGCTGACACTTTGAATCTGTAATTAGCTTCGGAGCACTTCTAAATGTAAGTATCGGGACAGCTGCACACACTTAGACACATACTCTGCCAATTGCCTCTTCAATCAAGGCTGACACATATACGATATAGCATTCCTTTTGTCAAAAGACTTTAGACCTTGACTCTCCGCTACCTATACATTGAGAGAAGTTTAAATTAGACATGATGATGCAGAGCAGGACACACATTCCTCACACTACATTATTTCCTACCATTGCAGCAACCACCACTACCAACAGAACAGCTTTTTGCAGTTGTCAGTGGAAAGGTTTGGAAGAAGGGTAAGGGAACTTGGCTAACGGAATTACATATCAGATTTGTTGAGGGATCTCTCAATCAGCGTTCTTAATTTCTCCATCCCCTGTTATCTCTCTACTTGTAAATCTCAAATGAAGGCATAACAAAAAAGCTAGCAAAGTTCTTGCGACGGAAAGGGTTGTTGTAGTGCAGCTGTTCATCTTGTTATAGGTCCACACAAAGATAACACGTGAAGGCCAAACAATGACTAATGGTGACGTGAAACTAAATGGCAGCTCGAAGGAAGTTTGTTACAGAAGCAGATCAGCACATCAAAACATTATTCCACACTTGAGCACAACAGCCTGGATATCAAGAGAGGAGTTGTTCCAGAGGAGCTGGACCAGGAGGAGCAGGAGGACCAGTGACGGCCATACAAAGTCGCTCTGGTCTCAGCCATCATCAGAACAGTGAGTGAGCTTCTGAGAATGTGATGCCCTCATCACACCCGGCCCTGTGTTCTGATTGTGGCTTCAACACAATCCAAGCTAATCATCTGGCTGGAAAAGTGAATAACCATCTTTCAAACTCACCACTTGGCTCCAGGATACAGGAGCTGATCTGTCCAGTTTCCAAACTAAAAAGCCACCCATGAATCCCAAGAGGCGGGGGGAAAGAAGGACCTGAATTTTAAATTGACAGGAAGAGTGTAGATGAGTGGAAATCTGGCAGTGTCACTTGTCTGTTGACTTGTCTTTCAGTCGGCAAAGAGCTGACACAAAACACACATCCAGTACACCAGCATAACCACAGCATACACTTTTCTATCATGCTGACACTGTGAAGCTGCAGTTAGCCTTTGAACTCTTCAAAAACATCAAAGTAAGTAATAACATGACCCGTAAGCAGCCAGATTTGACACTAATTTTCTCCTTTTATTTTTCTTTATTCATTGTTATCATTTGTATCTTATAAAAGAAGACCAGACATATTATCAGCAATATATGTGACTGCCTGCATGTGTCTCAGTCATTTTCCTTTCATTAAGAGGGCACAGTTATTGGGAGGCGAGACTTGAAGCGCTGCTTGCTTGCGACGTAAATGGGCAAGCGAACGCATTACCAACAGCTTTCTGCGAGCTCTGCCATTCCCTCCCCCTCCTCTTCTGTATCTTGTACCCCCTGTAGTCTCTCGCTCTATGTATTTGATTAGTCTCTCTCAGGCAGTCAGATTAGAGTGCTGTTTGCTGTGCAGAGATCCATCTGCATACAGCGGTCGGTTTTAGGCTGTGGGTTAGCCCCCACAGCTTCCAGGCCCCTAATGCAATCTGAGCCATTAGGATACAATGGAGCCGGTGTAGGGCAGCGATTAGAGCATGTCTGATAGAGTGGGGCCAACCCAGTGGTCTATTAAGAAGAGCCATGCAGCTACGCAATGCACTTATTCATCACCTCTCTGACGTTTATCATGTTGGCGGATTTCATTTTTCGTTCTTTTTTGACTGACCTTGAGGTTCAGTCAGTGTGCGGCTGTGTTATTCAGTGCTAAGAAGTAGCCTTCTTTACTCTGGCATTTCTATTGAATTATTTTCTATCACATATTAGAAGGATATATTGGACTGTGTCTCCACCACATTTGTTTGACAGCTGTAGCTACAAGTTACTTTGCAGACAAGGAACAAGGAATTGGCAACAAATACTAAGCATATTTTTCAAAATATTGAACTACTCCTTTAAAGTAAAGGACCTGAACACTTCTTTGACCCTGTTTGATATTTAGTGAGGGCTTCATAGTTAGGACGAGACAGAAGGCTAAACAAAAGGGCTTAATATTGTACGAGTCAGCGTTAGAAAACATATGTGGTAGCAAATATGTTGAGGTTTATACATTTTTTGTTATAAGAATGTGATTTATACAATATAATTGTAAAGCTTTTATGTGGCTTTAAACTTGGAGGAAGACAAATGAGAGCTGGAGATCAGGTGGAGTGAGGACTCATCTGTATACTACAGTGTTGGCATAGCAACTGCCATCCCACTTTATTATTCCTCTTTGTATTCTATTATTCACTTTCTCATTCACATTATTTCTCACACCCTACATCTGACGTATGCTGCGGGGCAGAACTGGGCGCTAACCTTTTCATTCAATGGGCCCATCATTACTCCTCTGTCACTCCCCTCTGCTTTCATTGCTCCAAACTCTCCATCTTTCTTTGCTGCCCCCTAACCTCTGTCGACAATATTAAGACTTGTGAAAGATATATACAGTGTGGCCTGCCACCATTCCTATTTGCTGTCAGTCCTAATGTCACCCCAGGCCTCTGGCAGCCCTTTTCCCATTTGCTGTGCTTTGATGTGTTGTGTTGTCAAAGCTCTTTTTCCCTCTTGCTCTCTCTCCTGTGTTTTATTGGCAGAACAGCTGTGAAGAAACTGCTGCCAGAACATTGAAGTTTATGATGATTATTCTTTTATACCATTTAGTTGACTCTTTTATTTTATTTTAGAAGATGACAAAAACATTAGGGATGCCAACTGTGCAGGTGTGATCAAATCCACATGAGCTAACATCACACACTGAATTCATCCTTTAAGGGGTGCAGCCAGGGCCGTCCCTCCCTACAGGCCGATCATGCAGACTGCGTGGGGCCTCACCTTGCGGAGGGGGCCTCATCTTGCGGAGGGTGCCTCAACTGAGCCGAAAATGCGGCGCACCCATGCGCTTATGCGGCGCAATTAGTGTGGCGCACTAATTAGTGACCCCCCCCGTCGACGCTCGCGAAACAGAGGGCCTCATCATATAACTTTGCGTGGGGCCTCATGTTGGCCAGGGACGCCCTGGGTGCAGCTAATTATCGAGGTTATTGCTTATTAATGTTGTCAGTGTTTGCTTTGCATTTGTTTATCTTGAAATTATCAACAAAACTAAGCCTATCCCTGACTTTAACAAAAAATCCTGAGTCTCCTTAAAACTAAAATAATTTCCAACATATTACAGCTACATTCCCAAAAACATATTTTCTATTCTACTATTTCTGTCCCATTGTCCCCAGTAAAGCTTTATTTAAATTGCTATGATTTGTGATGGTGCGGACCTGACCTTTGACCTTTCTTCAGTCCTTTCTGTGATGGATTTACAGTTGTTGAAGCAGACTCTCCATCACTAACCCATCACAAATCAGCCCAGGGCAGAAAACAACACATTACTACCCTAATGAGGAAGAAACCGGTGAAACAATCCGCAGTCAAATTCAAAGGGACTCGTGTAGAGCATTTAGGGAATACAAAATGGTAAAATAATACAAATTGATCTTGACAGCAGATCAAACGATATGATTTGCTTTAGTGATATCTTTCAAATTGCATAATCACAGGATAGGTTGACCTGTTATAAAGAAACATCCTAATCCGCTCCCACACAATTCCGCGTCAGCGCTCATCCGATTAAGGGTGCGCACAGAACTACAATGTTAAACGGATTAGGACAGGTACAATACTCTAATTTTGCAGGATTATGTCTTATAGCCTACTCAGTAGAGGTATGGTTATAAATGTATAAGTCTAATATAATCAGACAAATCCCTTACCTTAAAACTACTGTAGCAGGATCTCTCTCCTGTCAATTGTGCATAATTTGAATGAGGTCATTAATTTTATTATATGAATGAAATGCAATATAACTTCAGGCTACCTTTGCGAGTACATTTGTCAGCTCGCTGCTCAGATCAACAGATTGGAAAACAAAGAACAATAGGGTTAAATTACCTTACAACACCTTTTATAGTCTAAACAATACATATTTAGAGGGTGTTTCTGTATTACTCAATTTGGTTATTTCCAGTGCTTGAATTGGGCCGGTACTCACCGGTACGCAGTACCGGTGTTGTGTCAAATGATGCACCCCCATCATGAAATGCCCCCCTTGTCACGGGAACGCGCATTTCTAAATGACACGTTTACACCTTAAAACGATGTTTAAAACGAAAAGTAAACGTTCAGGGTTTTTATTAATGGTAATTTTCAGACTGTGAGTTGTTTAGTGGTAGCTCATATAGTCTTGATTCTTGTGGTTAAACTTTTCGCTCCGTATTTGATGGTAGTGGTGTCAAAATTCATTCGTCACTTCCGTTTTTTTTTTTTTTTATCTTTTTATTTTTTATTATTGTTACGTCCTGTCTGTATACACGTGCTTTAAAATGTATTGTTTAATTTTACATATTTGTCATATAATAATCAAAATATATGTTTACAAATGTTACATAGTCTTTGTCAGCATATTTTTGCCACGTTATGCACCCCTTGCTATCTTACATAATAAAAGTGTCACATTCATGAAACTTGCTCCATTCATTGGTACTAGTCCTACAACTATACCCTAAAAAATGCTTGAGGGTGGGATTAATACAAACATCTTTTTGGGTGGGGTGCATTTTATGACAGGCCTAGTTATCACAATATGCCCCCCCTTGCTATCTTACAAAATAAAAGTGTCACATTCATGAAACTTGCTCCATTCATTGGTACTAGTCCTACAACTATACCCTGAAAAATGCTTGAGGGTGGGATTAATACAAACATCTTTTTGGGTGGGGTGCATTTTATGACAGGCCTGGTTATCACAATATGCCCCCCCTTAATATCTTACAAAATAAAAGGGTCACATACATGAAACTTGCATTTTATGACAGGCCTGGTTTATCATCCGAGTCAGAAATAAAACAAATATGGAGTGAGGGCTAGTCCTGCAATTGTCCAACACATTTACATACACACAGTAATTAATAATACATGTTGAATGAAATAAAGAAGTGACATATTATCCATACTAAAATTGTGTACATTATCACACATAAAATAAACATTCATTTTGAAGATTAGAGTCCAGTGACATGGTAAGCAATCAAAGTCAGTGTGAACAACATGTCATATTCATCTTTAACCCTTGTGTTGTATTCGAAAGCTGTTACCGTTCATGGTGTTCGCGGGTCAATTTTGACCCATGATTTATCTCCATCTCCAAAACACTCCAAAATAATGACTATCATCCAATATTGTTTTAACTCCATCATAACCTTTAAATTACAACAGGATTGTTTGGTCATTATTTTGAAGTGTTTTGGAGATGGAGATAAATCATGGGTCAAAATTGACCCGCGAACACCATGAACGGTAACAGCTTTCGAACACAACACAAGTGTTAAAGATGAATATGACATGTTGTTCACACTGACTTTGATTGCTTACCATGTCACTGGACTCTAATCTTCAAAATGAATGTTTATTTTATGTGTGATTATTATTACATGTTAGACGCTTTTATCCAAAGTGACTTACATACTCAATACTGTGGGCAATCCCCACAGGAGCAATTTGGGGTGAAGTGTCTTGCCCAGGGACACAACAACATGCTGACTGCAGTGGGGTTTGAACCTGTGCTCCCCTGATCCGAACACCAACACACTAGTCCACTACGCCACACGCCTCCTGTGATAATGTACACAATTTTAGTATGGATAATATGTCACTTCTTTATTTCATTCAACATGTATTATTAATTACTGTGTGTATGTAAATGTGTTGGACAATTGCAGGACTAGCCCTCACTCCATATTTGTTTTATTTCTGACTCGGATGATAAACCAGACCTGTCATAAAATGCACCCCCCCCCCCCCAAAAGATGTCTCTATTAATCCCACCCTCAAGCATTTTTCAGGGTATAGTTGTAGGACTAGTACCAATGAATGGAGCAAGTTTCATGTATATGACCCTTTTATTTTGTAAGATATTAAGGGGGGGCATATTGTGATAACCAGGCCTGTCATAAAATGCACCCCCTCCCCCCCCCCAAAAGATGTTTCTATTAATCCCACCCTCAAGCATTTTTCAGGGTATAGTTGTAGGATTAGTACCAATGAATGGAGCAAGTTTCATGTATGTGACCCTTTTATTTTGTAAGATAGCAAGGGGGGGCATATTGTGATAACCAGGCCTGTCATAAAATGCACCCCACCCAAAAAGATGTTTCTATTAATCCCACCCTCAAGCATTTTTCAGGGTATAGTTGTAGGACTAGTACCAATGAATGGAGCAAGTTTCATGTATGTGACCCTTTTATTTTGTAAGATTTTAAGGGGGGGCATATTGTGATAACCAGGCCTGTCATAAAATGCACCCCACCCAAAAATATGTTTGTATTAATCCCACCCTCAAGCATTTTTCAGGGTATAGTTGTAGGACTAGTACCAATAAATGGAGCAAGTTTCATGAATGTGACACTTTTATTATGTAAGATATTATTTACAAAATTAGCGTTTAAAAATGTCTATATTGTGAGGCTAAATATTATATTATAGCATACTGTTGCATGGCAAATGTAACGAAACACATGGCCTGATTTGCATATTGGAACTTTATGTGTGCACTAGAACACATTTATATGTAAAATTAACACTTATCACAACATAATGTGGGCTCGCAGGCTGATAAACTAGGATATCTGATCTCGGTGGGTCTTAACTTAGCTTGATACAGACCTCAGTCAGTATATACTATTTCTAAGCAAATTCCTACTATAATATGTATATTATATATTATAAGTGTAGATACATTCGCTCACATTATAAATGATGATCAGGTTCCATTTTTCTGTAACTTTTTAACAAGGTTAATATAAAAAATTAAAGTGTGGTGGACAAATACGTTGTGTTGATCCTGGCGCGCTAGTAACGCGCAGGACTCGAGTGATATTTGCTGTCAGGACTCGGGTTTGAGTCCAGCATGAACTTTTTTGTTATTTTCATGTCGATGGACACTGAATATTACGTTTGAATAGAGGATTCCTAATATTGTTTGCCGAGACCAATATTAATAACCCATCAGCATTTTAAAGTCTAAATATCCCTGCACATGCAGCAATGACATTTCTGCTGCTATCTTTGCAAAACGAGTTAACAGTCACATCTTATCTGGATGAGTGCTGCAGAATACCGTTTTTATAAGGGATAAATGTGTGTGTAGTGTTTCATATTAAACATGATCGCTGGTAGATAGCCACAGAAGTGTTAACACAGTTTAACCTGGGTGGATCACAGTTTAACATGGGCGGGTCCCAGTTCCCTGGGCGGATCGCAGTTTACCTGAGAGGATCACAGTTTAACACAGATGAAGACTTCTCCACGCTGCTTTCAAACTGTGAGTAAACACCGTGTGCTTCACTTGGAGGCTGTCTGAAGGTGTACACAGGTCTCAGATGGACTTAGTATCACATTAAGAACGATATTCAGTAATAAGTCTGGCAACAATAGCTGGTTTAAATGATTTATTGGAGCTCGCAATGTTTTGAACAGACATCCCTAGTCAACTCGTTTTTCTTTTTGTAGTCCTCGCTGTTCGCGTCTGGATGTCGCCATCATAACCACAACCTCACACACTGGTACTGAATGTGCATCAAAGTCTTCCTACCGACCCAAATATACCAAAATATTTATGTAAATGACAGAAGAAGCCATCGAAATGTGTATTTCAGTCGAAGGCCACGCCCTCCACATCTGTGCCCCAGTTGATGGGGAAACCAGTTAATCCGGAACACCTGTACGGCGGTACTCAGTACTCAGTAGATGCGTCATGAGGTGCCGCCGCTTTGCCCGCCTCGCCCCCGGAGCAGCAGTCTTCGTTGCCCCAAACACCGCCACCCCTCGGCGGCCCGCAAGTGCCAGAGGACCTCGGCAAAACAGAGCCTGCCCAGGTATATTTAAAGGGGACCTATCATGCAAAATGCACTTTTGTACGTCTTTTATACATGAATATGTGTCCCCGGTGTTCCAGGGAACTCACCAAGTGTCAGAAAACACAACCCTCTCTATTTTCCTCCATACCCAAATCTCTAAAAAAGGGGCTGCAACGGATCTGATAAAAACTGATCCAGATTTGAACACTTTCCTGACGTCAGGACAGTGGCGCTATGGCTATTGGGCCAACTCCACCAATCAGGAGGAGACAACCACGGCATTGCCGTTCGAAAGCGCTGGAGACGTTGTAGTACATATGCCAGGCCTCTAGATGGTGCTGTTGCTCACAGAATCAACCCTTGCTAAAACAGATCTAAAAAAGTTCAAATTGAGCAAAATGAGGCATGGCTAAAATGCATGATCTGTTTGGTATTTTGAAGAAAAAAAAGTATAAATATGCCTTATATAGGTATGGTCCTACACTATATTATTCAAATATAGCATGATAGGTCCACTTTAAACAAGTTCCCAACTCGCCTGTACAGTGGGGTAAGGCGCTCATTTTGCAACTCATGGTTTAAAAACAGAGATTGGCTGGAATTTCCTGTAAAAAAGATGCCATCTTCTGCTATGCCTGTAGACATTTCGGTTCAAATACATCTAAATCAGATGCCTTCACCACAATTGTACCAGAGTACCAAACGCTGTCTCCTGGTACTCATCTGAGTAACTCACTAAAAATGAAATACTATATGACAGTAAAACAAGAATAGAGTTTAAAAGGAGAGTGATTTGTAAAATATCCATAAAGAAATAGAAAAATCTGTTTACAGTTCTGTTTCATATGGATGTTGAGAGATGTATCCATAGATCTCTTAATTTTTCTCTCAAAGTGCACCAGATTGATGCATTTAACTTCAATATTTAAAAAAAATCTTGTGTTAGATCCACTCCCCACTTATAAAAATAACACTTTACCCCTGCACCCTCTCTAATCTCAGATGCACCCTGAGTCATTTTGTTTAAGTACAGTGAGCCTTTCTAAAATACAGTAAAGAGACAAACCCACCAGCATTATAGGATATACTATGACTTTGAACCAAATTCTTGTTTTTGGGCTGTAAATAATAAATTGACTTGAAACAGTTGCTGATTTAGAGTACTGGCACCTTTTTTATTCCAATTCAAGGACTGGTTATTTCCATGCTTCTCCTGTTTCCACACCCTCCTCCCAGTCATCCGTGCATTTATTTTGGACATAATAGTATTGGTTTAGCAAGATAAACGTTTTTGCATTGCATAAAAATGCATTCATATTGCTCCTAAAATGTGAAAATGACTTGCCTGTGTTTCTAACATGAGGTTGCCAGATACAGCTGCCTTTTACGGGTGTAACCGGTGCTTATTTACGCGACTAGATATGCCTTTTATTATAGAGGCCACCGCCTTTAAGCAGTTTCAAATACCAAACGGATCACATGTTTTCTGTAGCAACAGCACAACAAAAATATAACCCCCAAATAGCAGGAGTAGCCTACAATAAATTAGACATTTGTTTGGCGCCTACATCTTACAAACCCTGCCACCTGTTTCCGCGCTTATTTCGCTCCTCTGATTCCGTCCAATGGGAATGAACGGCAGGTCTGGAGGCGGAGAAAGAGGGAGAGAAGTTGGAGGAGAGAGTGAGACAGATCCGGGGAGACACAGAGCTGTAGATTGAGTAGAAGTCGGTGGAGCCACACATTAAATCACAGACTTCACTGCTCATCTGAGGAGTGTTACTTGACGTCCAGCTTTGCGTTTTTTTTGTTGCCAGTTTATGTCGCTGCACATTTTTGACGTGCAGCCACAGGTTGATTGATGTAATCCAGTCACTATGGATTATTCCTCTTGATCTCGAGTCGATTGTCACTGACGGGATCGAAATGGGCACCGTCGAGAGATCAGCGGTGATTGAGAAAGAATCAAACTGATCGTATCAGGTGGAGACGGAGGCAACATCTGTGGCGAGCGACGCACAATTTCTAGAGACAAGAGAGGGACCTGTGGAGGGACCTTTATGAAAGGAGGCGAAGCGAAAAGATGATGGGATGGCCGTGACAACATGAAAAAGAAAAAGTGTGGTGGTCTATTTTCATCCAGCCAGTGATCCAAAGCAACTAACCTGGGGGATAGGGACCGAGAGAGAAGAGGTAGTAGGAGGTAGGTAGAGAAACAGACAGGGAGGAGGGGGCCGTGAAGGTGTCTCGTTATATCATGCTGAAAGTAGGTTATTATTTTTGGATTAATCAAATGAAGCCAATTTATGGTTAACTGAGGCATACACACAGTACTTCATGTGCTGTCAAAACGGACTGATGTGGAATTATTATCCTTTAGTCTCGGAGCTTGATCTCATTGTGAAGCCAGAGGATCGGCACCATCCCTCTGGCTTACATCATAGTAACACAGATGACATTTTATTGCATAGATTGCTGGAAGCACTGTGGGATGTGAGAGAAAGAGAGGACACTGGGAAACAGAGAGAGAGGTCACTGAGGGAGGCTGGCTGGGCAGCTGACTCAAATGTGACTCAAGGAATAACATATTCCCAAATTATGGCCACTCTTCCTCACTCTGATGCCCCTCTTTGTCACACATCTTCAGCTTTTTGAGTTCAGACTTTACCCTTATTTGTTTTAACTAAGCGTCATCCATCACAATGCTCCCTCCAGCCACTCGCTCGCTCTGTCTGTGCTGTCTGCATTGCTGCCGTCATGATGAATAGTCTGTCCGCGTGTGTATTTTTCTTTATAGTTCTGCTCTTCTCTTGTTTTGTGTTTGTTTGTAGAAAAGTGCGTGGCCACCGCCGTGACCATGGAGCCTCCCCCCTCTCTGAGCTTGGCTCTGCTAGGAGGGAGCAAGGATGAGGACCAGCGCTTCCTCCTTCCCCTGAGCAGTATTTCTCATCCCTCAACAACTGGCAACCAGCCAGGATCAAACCACTCCAACCACATGGGAGGATCAAGCCTTGAGCGTCTAAATGGCAGCACCCCGTCCCTGTCCCCTACCACGCCCAACTTACCTCCATCATCGCTCCCTAAGTTGCCCCTGTCATCCTCTGGAGCCCAGCCTCTGCCCCCAGCCATCCCCAACGCCCTGCACCCCACCAGTACCCCCCTCTCCTCCTGCCTGGGCTCGCAGCACAGCCTGAGTGGGGACTCCCCAGTCTACAATGCCCTCTTTTACTCGTCCCACTCACCCTCCATGGAGCGGGACAGGGACAGGGAGAGAGAGAGGGGCTGCAAACACAGGCAGGCCAGCCCCCTGGTCCACCGCCGGGACAGTAACCCCTTCACGGAGATCGCCATGAGCTCCTGTAAGTACACAGGCGGGGTCATGAAGCCCCTGAGCCGCCTCAGCGCCTCCCGCAGAAACCTCATCGAATCAGACAGCAGCAGCGAAACCAAAGAGGGTGGCGTTTCAGCTGTTGCCGGGGCAACCGCCGCTGGGGGGCACGACCGACAGCGAGAAGCCACTCCTACCTCTTTGGTGGCCCTGTCTTCTACCAATCCACCCCCAATTCATAGCCCTCCAGAGATTGTGATTTCTTCCAAAGAAGACTCGCCGTACCTCAGGGTGGGATATGACATCACTGACTCCACCTCCAACCAGATGTCCATCTACCACCAGAACCACGCGCTGGTGGAGAGCAGGCGGGCACATCCGGGGCGGGGCAGCAGGCAGGGGGCGGTGGGGGCAGTGGGGGGGGTCGGGGTGGCGGGCACAGGGCCCAGGGGCAGCACCTCCAAGGCCTCCAAAAGGAAGAACCAAAACATTGGCTATAAACTGGGGCAGCGCAGGGCGCTGTTCGAGAAGAGGAAGAGGCTGAGCGACTATGCCCTGATCTTCGGGATGTTTGGCATCGTCGTCATGGTGATTGAGACGGAGCTGTCCTGGGGCGTGTACAACAAGGTGAGAGGACAGTCAAGGGGCACTTCACTGATTTCACACCTACAGTAAAGGTCACTTCAAAGACATGGTTGTATAAATTGTTATCTCAGGAGGAGCAAATTACTCAGATGAAGTCATACTAACGTCATCAGGGAGATCTTTCATAGACACTCTGGATTTATAGACAAAAGCTTGTGGAACAAAGGTTGTGGGAAGTTATATTTGAACAAAAAGTGTTGTTCCTAGTCAGGTAGGGTCCATAGTCAGTTTAGGATCTGGTAATATTGGGGTTTGACTCTAAGTATGGACTAAAAGTTTAAATATCTCCGCATCTGCTTCTTACATTTTGACCACTCTATGTTTAATCTGTCCCACTCAAGTCCCACGACTTTAAGTAAGTGCAATAATAAATTGGTTGATTGCACCTTTAATGAAGATGAAAAATACCTCAAATCTTAAGGCAACAGGACTACTCTGCATTATCTTTCCAGATCAAGCAGGATAACAGTGTCTGCATTAGGGTGGTAAACCTAAATCTCATTGTGGTTTCCAATGTTTGGCTAACACCAGCAGCCTGCCCTCCTTGTAGCTTAACATCCACAAGCTTGTGCTGGATGTGGTTACGCATTCCTCGGTCGAGTGGTTATATGGCAGTTTATTTTGATACCGCGTACATACAGACTTATTTCCATTTTCTAGCTGATCTTAATTCTACCAAACTGCGGTGGTTTTACAATAAGTCATCATTGGCCCACTCTCCATCTTAATGCTTGTGGGATGACCAGGCTAATGTGTGGTTTGTTTGATTTTCCTTTTGTAATAAATGTGTTCAATTAACTTCAAAACATGTTATGGACAAATCATATCTGCGAATAGGAAGTCTGACAGTTTTTATTAAGAAATATTTAATCGACTAATCGCGCACATCTCTATCCACCGGCCAAATTCGAACCGTGGACACTGAATGGTAATGATTGTCTTCAAACCAGGACGCCCACACTTTGGCAATTAAGGGGGCAATTGGCTAGATAAAGAGAGTAACCTCTCACCCCTCATGCATTGATGATTGGAACACCTCACCAAATTAAACCAGCACCATGTTGTTGTTGTTGTTGTTGTTAACGTTAACTGTTGTGACCAGGCTTGACAGTTACTTCTTCTCGATGATGTAATACAACACTGCTAAGGACATGGGGGGGGGGCAGATTATCGGTAGGAGGCCAGGATCTCATTTGTCTGTCTAATGGGGAGTGTAATAAGCTGAATCGGCCTCTGGCCTGTGTGTGTGTGTGTGTGTGGTGTGTGTGTGTGTGTGTGTGTGTGTGTGTGTGTGGTGTGTGTGTGTGTGTGTGTGTGTGTGTGTGGTGTGTGTGTGTGTGTGTGTGGTGTGTGTGGTGTGTGGTGTGTGTGTGTGTGTGTGTGTGTGTGTGTGTGTGTGTGTGTGTGTGTGTGTGTGGTGTGTGTGTGTGTGTGTGTGTGTGTGTGTGTGTGGTGTGTGTGTGTGTGTGTGTGTGGTGTGTGTGTGTGTGTGTGTGTGTGTGTGTGTGTGTGTGTGTGTGTGGTGTGTGTGTGGTGTGTGTGTGTGTGTGTGTGTGTGTGTGTGTGTTGTGTGTGTGTGTGTGTGTGTGTGTGTGGTGTGTGTGTGTGTGTGTGTGTGTGTGTGTGTGTGTGTGTGTGTGTGTGTGTGTGGTGTGTGTGTGTGTGTGTGTGTGTGTCACACATTGTCCCCGCGCGCTCGGGAGCATGTTGAGCTCACCCTTCATGGTGCAGAGATACTTCTGGCCTTGTTCCATCCCTTTTCTCAGTCTGACATGTCACAGTGGCTTGGTTTTCTTTAGCTAATAAGGTGGAAACATTACTTCCACTTATGCAGCTTGTCATTCATGGATCACTGACCATGTGATGACGGGTACAAGATGATGTGAGGGCACAGGTTTACAGGTAAGCCATTGGAATAGGCCACCTGGATGTGTTTTTCGCCTCTATCTTCCTCCTCTGTTTTGGTTTGCAGTCTTTCAGAGTATCTCTTTGTTACTGTCGATGCTGGAAAAATCTGCCTCTTCCTGTTCCACTAGTGTCTTTGCCTCTGTCTCCCACCCATTTCTCGAGGAAAACCTTTTTTAGAGTCTATGTATTTTTCTTAATGAAAATCCATGTTTGGTATTCCCCTCTTTCAAGCTTTCCCTGTGTCATTCCTTCCTTTCTGTGGACCCATTCTCCTCCCTGAAAGGGACGGCGGACACTTATAATGCTCTCTTTCTCTGCCCGTCTCTTTTCTATTTCAACTCCACGCCTGTCTCTTTATCTTTATTTTTCTTTCTTTCATTATTCCCCTCACTTTCTCTCTCCCTCTGCTCCACTGCTCCTCCAGTGGGCGTCAAACTGGGTGTGTGTGATCGGAAGAGAGAAGCGGCTGGGCGAGAAATGAAAGGCTGAAGGAGGAGAGAAAAAGGGAAAGGCATTAATGAAAAGCCTGATTTAGGACCTTAAGCTACAACCAATACAGTCTTAATCTGAATCCACCAGCATTGGCCAACATAAGAATCTATGGGCAGCCGTGAATTTGAGCAGGGCGGCTGAATTGTTGCCAGTGCTCTCACTCTACATTGGTTGGTAGAATATCGTGTACACTTCAATGTCTCCATTCAGGGTGGACAGTTGAGAATGCTTCAGCAAAGCCTGATTAACAATGTATACTTCTTTCTTTTTCATGGTTTGGAGATTTGATTTGACTCCAACAGATACTGGAGTTCCTTCAGACAGTTCAGCCCTCACTTAGATAATTGAGATGGAAAGAATCCCGCTGGTTGTTGTGAAAAATGGATATCGAGGTTGTCAGGATGAAAGAGAGAAAGGGATGGGAGATGAATGGGAGGACAGTCAAAAGAGAAGTGTAGAGGTTGATGCAGTGCTTTAAACCAGTCTAGGGGGGAGGCCTTCAATGATTTCTTGTATTGATTATTGATAATTACTCACCCATGCACTCACCGTCCACCCCGGCACACACATGCCGTACAAACTCACACACTGAAAATGGAAGCTGCCATTCTGAGGTGCTACAGTGTGTGCATCAGTGAGAGGTAGCGTGAGAGCGTGTGGGGAAATGTGATAGTACAGAGATCCTTTTTCATTATTGAATATAAACTCTTCAATATAGTCTCTCTCCATCTCTCCCTCCGTATCTCTTTCATATATATATTTATAAATATATTTATCTACCCTGTTAACAGCACAGTATGCCTTTTGACTCTTTTACAATAGCTGTAAACTAAATGTCACTCCATGTGTGTGTATGTGTTTCTACCAAACCAGCTGCTCTATCTCGCTACCAAAAATAGAGATGAAGAATAAGAATGGAACTAAACAGTGGGTGTGTGTGTATGTGGGTATGTGGGTGTGTACGTGTGTGTTTGGGTGTGTGTTTGTGAGTATGTTAGGAAGGATAAATGGATAGGGGTTAAGAGAGGAGGACATGGTGTTCGTGACTGTGGGTTTAGTGAGTAAGCATATGTATATTCATGTGCAGTAACATATTTCAAACACACAATGAAGCGGAGATTTATTGTATTTTAGTATCTATCTAGTTACTTTTCTATAAAATTCGAAGTCCATCAAGGTGAAGGCCACTTTTTAGGTCATTAAGATCAGTTTTAATGGAGATAAAACATTCTTTTGTTTAAATATTCAGCAGTAGTGGAAAGCCTAAGCACAATTTTGTGGATTAATGCTAATTTACTTTTTCCGAATACTTGCATTGATACTCAGCACTCTAGGCAGCGCAGTAAATCCCTGTACTGAAAGTGTCCAATCACAGTTGTTGAGCCACGGCATATTATGCAGAGGGAATATTGAATGATGAAATAATTCATGAATGTGAAATTGTTTTATTTGCTCTCCAGGCAGACTTGTGAGTTTTCCCACAACGAAAAAAAATAAAAACATCCAATTCAATAACTAGTCGAGAGACAATTAGAGTCTCATGCATCGCATTATCTGGGGCCTCTTCTCATGATCAGTGTCCCTGTGCCACTCAACCCAGGACCTTGACTCCTCAAGTGTTAATGGCAGTATGATGACACATCCTTATAAAACACTTTTATGAGCTTCTATTATTGATTTTATCAGGATCGGGAATCCCGCTCGGACATGTGTGTCTATCTGAGAATAACTGAGGCTATCTGACACCTGGGACCTCACTATGTCACTGTCAGATCAATAGAAGGCTATGTCACAAAGGCCCATGTGGCTCCCCGGGGGCCCCGGCTCCACACCACGGCTCAGGCTCTATTCTGAGGGAACACACAGCTGCTGCCTACTTCACCTGTCACGCCGTCACCACTCACACTCAACACCTCGATGTACAGGATGGGAGGTGTGTGTGTGTGTGTGTGTGAGCATGTGCAAACTTCTCACCACAAGCATTGATGATTTCGCAGATCTGTAGCAGTGCTCGCTTCCATTCTCCCTTTCCCTCCTTCTTCTCACTTACGGGGAGTGTTTATGTTCCTCCCCTGGCGAGTCTTAAATATGTCTTTGTCTCCCCAAGAGCCATCTCAGCGGGCTTACACCATCTCCCACATTCCCCCTGCACTTCCAGCGTCTCTTCCTCACAACCCTCGCTTCCTTATTTATGACATTTCCTCAAGATATTTACTGAGAGACCTTTTAGACCTACATCTTTGTGAGGCCATTAACAGCGGCTGCTTGGTGCTTTTCAGACGGTAGGGTACCTGAAGATCACCAGGGAATTAAACTCACCAACTATCACCGTATTCTCTTAAGGAGCCATCTCAGCACGTCTGCACGTCACTCCCCCTCCTCCCTTCTGCCTCTTCTTCTACCTCCTCCTCTCCACATTCCCTTCATCTTTAGATCAGAGACTTCTAAGGGACAGTAGATCCCACAGGTCTTGCTACTAACAGGTACAAAATGTGCTCATGTCTTTCAGTGTAACAGGCCTCTCTACCTCTCTCTACAGTATGAGTGTGTTGTTAGACCTGGGTGTTAGCATCATCCATCGGTAACCATAGACACTCAAGTCACTATACGCGTCATCTCCTGTCATATTAGTTCTCATGGATGTACCTGCGTAGTGTGTATGACTCAGAGGTCGCGTTAACCGAATATTTTCCGTCTATGACGTAATTTTTCCAAGAATGACGGAAAACTCTGAAAGCAGTCCGTCATTTTGACAGATTAGAACACAACTCGGAACAGCGCCAAAATGTCCACCAGCGGCCCACATTATATTACATCCTTAGTGGCCAGGTCGACTGAGGGCGATCTACTGTACTCTACTTTAACTATTATTTAGTAATTCACACCCCTGTCCAGTTGGTGGCGAGTGTGTGCATATTAAGTAGCTATTGTCTAGTCTTGTATTTGACCTCGTTGATTACCTCGTTGTTTAACCGGCTTTAGCAATCGCAAAATGTCACGGCAGCTGAGTGTCCGAAGCTTTTTTAATAAGCCCAGTAATTGTGATGGTGTGGATAAACGAGGTGAAAGAAGAGGGATTGATGCAGTGGAGGATGAAGGACAAGCCAGTAAGACTAAAACTGACAACGTTCAGCCAGCAGCAGAGGGGCAAGCAAGTGGCAAGGAAAAATAAATCATTCATATTCGTTTTGACATGAAAAGTGACCGCACGGTCGGTGTCTCTGTTCATCTTTGTTTTTCTCCATGCCCTTAAAAGTTCTGTATGAATCATAAAAAAAAGGAATGATTGAACATTTGCTGCTTAGTACCCAAACATAAATATTAAATATGTCTCATCATTAAAACATGAAAAATAAAATGACGGGTAATAATGGATTATGACGGAAATGTCACGATCCTGTCCGTCAAAATGACGGACAACGAAAAAGTCTAACGCAACCACTGGTATGACTGTAACGTGTATTTGCTCTCACATCTATGTCAATTAGGGTGAGGGACAATTGAGGAAAACCCTCATCTAGATACTACTTGTTCAGTGTTTGTGAATGTCTGACTGCTGATTGAACTAAAGCAGCTCAAAAAGCTCATTATCTCTACAAGGCATTGATCAATAAACACTAATGGCACACGTCTTATGCACAGCTGAACACACACTTACCGACACATGTAACACATGCCCTCACATGTGAACATTATTATATCTGATATTGTAAACGATTGGTACAACTTTAATCTTACATTGATTCAAAAGACTTCTCTTTTCCTCTTCTGTTTGTTCCCTTTGAATTTCCAGAATCAAACAAATATCAAACTGATTTAAGAGAATTGCGTTGTTGTCCTAATTTTATTGTAGATTTTGGAAGTTGTCATGCTGTCTCTTAATGAACAACAGTTTTCCTGTTTGCCTTTTCACATCAGACATTTTGACTTGTCGTACTGGGAAAAACACAGGTTTTATTAATGACATTAATTATGGCTCTGTTCTTTACAAGTGTCACAGTTGCCTGACAGTCGCCTTGGCAGTGTGACAGTGAGCCAACATGCACAACACAATTCAGTCATTGTTGATTTTTTACAAATGTGCTGGTTACCTGGCAACTTCTGACTATCCTGAAGAACTATTTATTTCATGTAACTTTGCATAAAAAACACATGTTGTGCCTTTTAAGAACATTAATCACTGCACCCAAAACCCCCCTTGTGAAACCATAACTTGTAATGAATTGGTAAACCAGATTTGGTAGGTGAATTTGTATTTTTATGACTTTTTATTAACTATACTGTAGCTGAGCTACGATAATTGCCTGTATGCTCCATCTCCAACTTAACTGAAGGCTTGTTTTCATTAGTTATTTTACATAGAACGTTAATTTTACTTCATGAAAAAGCATCTCTCCCAGATATAGTTTGATTTCTCTGAGCTTTTGCACTTCAAATAAAGGTATCATTGAGATTGTCTAGAATGGATATCACGTCAAAACATACTCTAATCCCAAAAAAAAGGGATATATTTGTTATTGTTCTCCAGTGCCATGGACCACAGTATGTAGAAGTGTGTGTGCATCAGCTGTCAACATGCACATCTGCAGTGATGGGAGGATTAACAAAACCTAAAACCTAGCTGCTGACCTTATCTAAGGTTTAAATCAGGTGCATTGATTAAGAATGACAGCTGCATTAGATGTGTTTAGTAACCAGAAACTATCCTGCCGACCAACTAGAATAGAGAATCAGTGGTCATGGTGTAAACAAAGCCTAAATAAACAGAAGGTGAGCATGTATGCACAAACGTCTCCGTCCCAGTTATGTCATTCAACATATAGGCAGAGTAAGGGAAGTAGAAACAGGCAGAAACTAAATGACAGTGTGGGCAGAACTGAAAAAAGCTGAGCGGGCAACAGACGGCTGGAGGTAGACGCAGTGAGAGAGGTGAGACAGAGTGAGGAAGTAAACTCTAAACAAATCACATTTCAGCTCACCAGTGTGACTGTGTTCAAACAGAAACAAGTCTGAATTTTTCTCATTAGCACAACAATGTTGGCTTCCTTTTGTACCTAGTTCGCTTCAGTGATTACAAATGAGATGTTAGCAGAAGAGAGACGGACCAAGACAGGCAGAGTTTGAGCAAATAAAAAATATAAAAACGGTTAGATTATTGGGCAAGCAGATAAAATAAATCGGTTGATAGCCAAAGCTAGATGGCATTTTCCCTGTGGTGTGAAGTGGCCCTTAACCACTGTATGAGAAACTGTGCGTGTGTGTGTGTGTGTGTGTGTGTGTGTGTGTGTGTGTGTGTGTGTGTGTGTGTGTGTGTGTGTGTGTGTGTGTGTGTGTGTGTGTGTGTGTGTGTGTGTGTGTGTGTGTGTGAATAAACTGCTAAATGTAGTACAAGTTGTAATACCTTATTAAGGTACCTTATTAACTAGACAAGAAATTGTAAATGGTGGAACAATATATGAAGTAAACTCAGATTGAACCGAGAGATCTTTTAAGGTCTTTCCCATGAAATAATAAAGACAGACTTTCCAAGGCTTATGTTGCTCAATGTTCAGTTAATGAGCAGAGGTGTGAGCAGGCAGTCCTGACCTTGAGGTCTCTACTGTAGCTCCTGCCAACGCTACATAATGAACACGTTCTCAGGTCTGCTATCTCCGTGATTGGGTTGAAGTGTTGCTGGACAACTGACGACAGTAGCTGGAGGAGGTGATGAGAGGTGTGTGTGTGTGTGTGTGTGTGTGTGTGTGTGTGTGTGTGTGTGTGTGTGTGTGTGTGTGTGTGTGTGTGTGTGTGTGTGTGTGTGTGTGTGTGTGTGTGTGTGTGTGTGTGTGGTGTGTGTGTGTGTGTGTGTGTGTGTGTGTGTGTGTGTGTGTGTGTGTGTGTGTGTGTGTGTGTGTGTGTGTGTGTGTGTGTGTGTGTGTGTGTGTGTGTGTGTGTGTGTGTGTGTGTGTGTGTGTGTGTGTGTGTGTGTGTGTGGTTTAAATGGTAGAAAGGGTTCCCTGTTTCATGTTCAATCCTCTCATATGTTGATAGTTAAGAGGAAAAGGAATAATAAACTGAGGGTGTGAGGATTTACAAGCTAGACTGTGCATTTGTGTGTAAAGTTAATATCATTATTACCATTAAGGCCATCAAGCATCTGCAGGCCCTCGTAGACTCAGTAACACACTAACACACTCCATTTTCCAGAAGGCTGACTTGCAATATATATTCATGAACCCAAAATGCAATGTAGATTTTGCCTAATAATGTCATGAAGGAAAGGCTGAGTACTATATAAAAACCCACGAGTGTACACTTAGATTAGTAGTGTGTTTGGTCATGAATGCTTAACAGCAGAAATATCTGATCTGAGATGCTGCGGTCTTTATGGGGCTCAACTATTCTCTTGAAGAATACAGCAGGCTTTGGTGTTCGTCACCTGACCCTGGTGATCTCGAGAATGAATTCACTTTGTTTTTTGCCTTTTATATTCTGCAGTTCAAGACATAGTCCTTGATCTGGTGTAGACCACTGAATCAATTAAGCTATTGTGGTTTATCGAAACCCAATGAATGCCTTTTATTTTTATGCTTGAGAAAAATGATCAGGCTGCACAAGCTTTGAAACAGAATATTAACACTTAAAGGTGGGGTAGGTAAGTTTGAGAAACCGGCTCGAGATACACTTTTTGTTATATTCCATGGAATGCTCTTAACATCCCGATAGCAATGAATATCTTAAGTGCTTTGACAAAAAATCCATAAAAATATTTCATCTGTGGAAGCAGTAATACTGTAAAAAGCACGACCAATCATTTTAGCCGGCCCGGCTAAAATAACTGGATGGCCTACCTGCCTGTCAGCCTTCCATCTGTGCACAAACTTATCTCGTGCCCTCATTGGTCATGTGCGCGTTCGTGTGTGTTGGAGGAGGGGCTCTATAAGGAAGTGGCAGATTTTCTCCGGTTGTGTATTTTCAAATTCTAGCGATCTCGAGCCGGTTTCTCAAACTTACCTACCCCACCTTTAAATGCTCAATTAGAAATTATAAAAGGGGAACTTTAATCTGTTGAACTACAACAAAATACACACACCTTCTATTCATTCTTATTTATATTATAGATAAAGAGAACAATCTTTAGCTTACATCTCGTCTCACATTAACTTGACACTAACAAACATTGTTTACTCCGCTGTGCTTTGTAACTCCATTTTGAGCCAAAACTACAAACTACTACACAACAATGAGCCATACTGTTGCACAGGGTTTTTTCAAACATCGTCCTGCTAGAGATACTCATCAGACGCTCTGCATTTTAATTGGCATTATGTAGAGCATATTTCTAAAAATAGTACCCAACAATTAGCACTTTACCCCTGTTTGAATATTGTAGGCAAAAACAACAGTGATCTGCTGTCTGATGAACTACCTTTGTTTAGGAAGGGTTTTAGAATAGTTTAGGATTGTTTTTATCCAAATCAGGGGTATATATTTTCAAATGTAGAGAACTTCAAGACAATCCAAACCATAGTAGTCAAGGTATTCTAGTCCGTACCAAAGTGGTGAGCCAACATACAGACCCTTAGACAGACTGACATTTATATCCCTCGGGAGCCATGCCATTAGCACGGCTAACAAGGTTTCCTGATGCATGACAATTACGGATGAGGGGGAAGCAAGGAATAACAGATGGTAAAATGGAGTGACATGTCCTCCACCAGAACGCATGAACATTTCAGATGTCATTAATTCACATAACCCATGGCCACTAACTAAATAAATAAAAATAAAGCTGTGTAAAGCTAAAATGCGTGTTTCTAATTGTCTTTCATTTATAGTAACAAAGCACTTATATACTAATAAAGGACTGGCTTATCTAAAGCCAGTTGAGTAGCACTTGAAATGTTTTAGCTCTATGAAACCTGATGTACTTATATGATTCTGTTTTCTTCAAGTTTGTATCTTGTTGGTCGAATGCACTTATTGTAAGTCGCTTTGGATAAAAGCGTCAGCTAAATGCAATGTAATGTAATGTAATGTAATGTAATAGTTCCTGAAACCATTCATTTATTCCCGAATCACATTTGGCTCACAATCAAACTAGCATGCTCTCACCAATTAAAATATAAATCTAAATGAACACAAAGACCTATCAAATAAAAATAAACGAATACACATTATTCTTTTCTCGTTTTATCATGTAATGTAGATGTAGTGTCTTCACTTGTATGTTTCCAGTGTAAATGTGCTGATGCGCAGATGTGTTTTAGTATATGTGTACGCACTTGCGTATGATAACTCGTTGCTGTGCTCTGAGTGTGTGAGGTGAGGGGGTTAAAGAAGCCACTGAAGTGCTATGAGTTGTATTGATTGAACGTTCCCCAGTGCACGGGTTAGCAGCCCTATGAAACCAGACAAGCAGAGGATTGAAACCTCGGCTGCAGTGATATTGACGGGTGAAATACTTCCATTCTACTTCTGCTCAGCGTTTGAAAGTCTCTTTTGTAAATGTTACATCCTATTGTCTATGCTGAGGCTGACACATGCCATTTGAGCAGAGTAGTGACAGAAGACACGGTCTGACATCTGGGACTTGCTCCAGATTGAGCTATACAAAATGTGGACTATCATGAATGTGGGTTCACAGATGTTTTCTGTCATTTTACTCTCAATATTAAAACAATCATTGTGTCAAAAATGAAACTTAAATGTGTATTTTATTTGTGCTGCATGTTTCTGATTAGTTATATGTTCTTTTTCTCTACAGAGCTCCATGTATTCTCTGGCCCTGAAGTGTCTGATCAGCCTATCCACGGTCATACTGCTGGGCCTCATCATAGCCTACCATGCTCGGGAAGTTCAGGTAAAAACACATGCACATATACACACTGACACAGACCAACTCACTGGCAGGTGTTCCACATTTTGGTAGCTTTAGTTGCTTAGCTTTGCTAAAACGTATAAGATCACCAATACTCTGTGATGACAATGACTGTACCTATGGAGGCCAATAGCTTAGCTTAGCATAAAGACTGGAAGCACTGTAGCTACTCTGTATCAAAATCAAGAAGCTCACTAGTTAACACAATATATCTTGTTTGTTAAATCGTACAAAAGCTATCATATACCATAAAAATATAGTTAAAGTGTCAGAAGTACAATTTGTGGTTTTGCGAAGTGTTATGTGCACGACTATTGCAATGCTGCAGAAAGTCACATTGTCTGGCCAAAAAGTAGTTATACACTCTTAAACCCTTTTCTTTAATTATTGAACATTATAGATGCTGGAAGGAAGACATTTAACTTCAAACGAAGACATACTAGCTGTTTCCCTTTGCTTACAGACTGTATGCTATGCTAAGCTAACAAATTGCTGAAGCGTATACTTAGTGGACATCCTGGGTCTATTATGGAAAACATGCAGTCACTCTGGTTGAAGCTGGTGCTCACTGGCTATGCTCGTTGTCGGTGTCTGGGATGGCGCGCACATTCCGTCCAATCAGTGCCGGGCTTTATATAAAAACGGTCCTGGCCTCTGATTGTGCTTTATAATATTAGCTGATTTAGATGTTAAATACTGAACAATCATTTTCCTTTCTGATTTAATCAGAAGAAAATACATAGACTGTTTTTGCTCTCACCCTCTGACCGGCTGCAAAACACTTTTTTGTTACCCTTTAGGCTTTTTACACATTTCGTTTGTGGTAGGTCATACATTTGAATTGTATCAATATTCTCGTACTGTATTAACCAAAATGTCGGCAACTTCTTTAATGCCTTCACCTTTTTTTGTTAAGGAGTGGTTTTCATTTAAGATGAGTCGATGCACATATTCGCTCTGTAAAAGCGAACACATAATGTGGTCTCCCTCCAACTCCTGAGATAAACCAAGAGACCCAGGTGTGTGTCAGCTCCAGTCCATTAATGACTATAATGAGCATCTTTGTGGGATCGAAACAACAGTCTGAAACCGAATGTTGAATACACACTCAGCCAATAACGACCCTGTCTTTCAATAGATGAATACACACATAAACATATACATACACACACATGCAAGCCACACAAACACACACATAACTTCAACCTCTTCTAAGGCTGAAACAATCAATCAGAAAATGCTTTCATGCTTCTTGATATCTGCTTTTCTTTTTGTCATTTCACTAATATAATGGTACCTCGGTCATTTAGCCTGAGTTTTCATCTGAAGCCATTTGCAATCGATGCACATTGACTATTTATGGGAGCCTTGCGGGAATCAGACCCAAAAGTGCCCCCATACCAGCTATTACTCCCACCAGCTAAACCACAGAGCAACTCTCATCCATCTCTTCCCGTATTAGTTTAATGCTGTGACTTTTTTTCATCAAATCGCAGCTTGGATGTTGCTGGAAATGTCTATTACAGCTACAGCGAGTTCTGATGCTTGCTGCTCTGAGGCTCTCAGTCTGTAGATCAATAACTTGATGGCCATTGCTTATTCACTGCCACACACAGGGGCAGACAGACTGGCCTTAAGTCTGTAATAGTTTGATGTCACTTTCACATATGGAGTCAGTCATCCTCCCACGCTCACTGTGGCTGGCTCACGTGACAGGCACACTAATAGCGATGGGAGAAGAAAAGATTGATACTGTAAGGGTCTTCTGTTAATCTCTTTGAGAAATCATTCCTTTTATTAAATGAAGTCAGGAGTTTCAGGAGGAGTGCGATGAAGATATGGATGGAAATGGCAGCAGGGTGGGGGAGGTGAAGATTTGATATATCCCCAAATCACTTTTGATAATAACTAGAGTGAGGATGGTGATAAATTATAAGCATTTTTTCACTCTCTGGCAGCAGACAGCTCAAGGGATTATCCTGGTTTATTACAGCTTGTATTATTTTGTAGTTTTGGCCATCATTTCTATTGGTTATGATAACACTGTACTCACGAAAATTGCTGAAACCTGGGACCACAGTGACATTGCAGTCAGATAATCCGGTTTTAACCACTTTATTAAGAAGTGAAACCAAAGAGCAGCACATTTGAAATGCTGGTGATAATTCCTTATTGCACAACAACTAAACTGTCACAGGTGGCAGTGAAAGAAACCTCTAAACAAAACATTGACATATTTGAACAGCTTTCAAGTTGATATTTATTATAAAACAGCTGCTTGCTTACACATTCAGCAGTAAGGGGTAACATATGTTCTTCTTTGGAGTCGTGCTCCCACTTGCTTGTTCAATATTCTTCCTCTTTCAGCTGTGTTTTCGGTCCACTCCTGAGGGAAACATATGGGTTTAAATGCTGAAAAGTGGCCTACAGTTGGAAGCAGTATTAAACAGCTAGCCTGGCTCTGACAGTGAATATGTGCAGCATCCCAAATTGCCTGCTCACATATAGGCTACGCCTCGAGCAATACACATGTTTCATTACATCCATGTTGGTTTTATTATTCAATACCTGCCAGCTGATGCCGAGCCTGTTTGCTTATACATGAGCAGTATAACAAGTGTCCATTTGTCCCTGCTTTTATCGGTGGATGGGACGAACACACACAGATACACCCCAAGAGAAGTAATGCTGTGCAAAATGAAAGGCATTGTTCAATAAAGATCTCATTCTTAGATTTTGACACACTCTGCTGGAGCGTTTTGCCCAGCATGTAACAGGATATTACATGCACATGCACATGCACACACAAACACACACACACATACACACATTTGCACAGAAGGTAGGAGAGGCAGAGAGCCTAGAGATCAGAATGATGTTATCGGGTTTAGCTGGCATTTATACCTCCTTTCTCTCTCCCTCCTCATGTCTTTTATCTCACAGTACTTTTTGTTTACCACCATCAGTGTGCTTCTCTGTTTCCTTCTTTTTTCTTTCTTTCTCCTTCTGCTTCTTCGTCATTATCAGATTACATCTGTCTTCCTTTTTCTTCACAGGGCTTCAATTAAATGTTGTGAGTTTCAGATCCTTTCTTCCTGACTACTCTCCTGCTACTCAGCGTCCAGCTTCTCACCTATTTACCCTTCTCCTGTGGTACTTCCACACTCTCCTGCTATTCTCACCCTCTTAAAACCCTCACTGTCTTTTTTTGTTGCCTTTTATCTTGTCCCGTTTTCATTCGTCTCTCGTATCGTTCCTCTTTGGATGTTTCTTCCCTTCCTCCCCTCTCTTCATCTTCACTGTCTCTTCTAATCTGCCAGGGGACAGCCCAAACCAATTGTGCTCAGCATGGAATAAGGGGGAAAGGGGGGAGATCAATGTTCTTGTTAACTATTGACAGTAATTATCTTGTTATGGAAGAGAGATAATTGTTCTCAAGCAAATGAGAGCTTGTTTCAAGAAACAAGATCGTGACGCAAAAGGGAAAAGCTTTTTGTTACAGGGAGCTGACATCAAACACGTTTCATTTCGTTTTTATTTCTTTCATTTTGAGACCAGAAAATGGAAAATCCTGGCCAAAAGTAAAAACAAATGATAACAAAAAGAAATTCACCATTTCAATTCAACTTTGATTTTCATTTGTTTATTGTTAAAATTAGCGTAGCATAAATGATCACATTGACAAACCCTTCCAAAATCATTTTACAGCGTTCTATTTGCTGTTAAAATACCCCAATGTTTGATCTTCACAGTTATCATTCATGTTCCAACATTTTGATGGGATGGCTTCTGATTGTGAAATGTATCAAGTCTGTCTTGCTCTCTTGGTTGTTCTCACATACTTCTTTGAGCGAGCTAATCCCTAAAATCCTCCTGAAATTCAGATGGGGATCTCATTGGATAACAATGAAATTATCCCTGAGTTACCATTTCATCATTGTTTACAATGTACTTATTAGATTGTGTCAGTGTTGCTGCACAGTTGGGGTTTAGACCCTTTACCGCATTAATGGTACAAGAAATCAAAGATGTTGGGGATTTAGTTACGTTGATTTTGCCTGCAATTCTGATGAATGGGATGAATATCTTTTCATTGTGGGAATTTTCTTGATTGATTAATATACTGATAACTATGTAGTACAATTACAGCCTAGTGCTGTTGCTTGTGTTTATAAAGCAGTGACCAGAGAAAACTGTGCTGACATAAGAATAAGACACATAAATAACTGGTAATTATAATATACATGTCCTTTTTTGGAAAGGGTCGGCTGTAACTGACCACCAGACTTTGCTGGCTCTGGCTCGGGGGAAAAGGTTATGGCATTTAATGTGAAAGCAGTAGTGAGTCAATCATTTCCAAACAGTTCAGTTGGGTGCACTGTTGCTTTCGTCAATGTAAGAGTGTTTTCTGTTAGTAGTTCTTTTAAAATGTCTTTAGAAAAAAACGTATTTGCACAGATTCCAGAGAATGTACACTATCTTTCAAGGAGAACTATATAGAAAACCCAAAGAAAGAAGTTTGAAAGTGAAAACATTTTTGAGAGTTTGCAAGACCTCGAGGCTACAAAGGCTACACCCAAATCTATGACTGAATTTGTCAGCTGTCAAAATCCATTGTGGATAATGTAGGGACCAGGTTTTGACAAGTGCATGACATTTCTTTTGTATCTCTGCTAGATACGTTTTTTTGTAACTGTCCATCAGGAGTGCAACAGTGTGCTGGACTGCAATACTAAATTGATGGAGTGGGGCTTAATCAGATTTAATCCGTACATTTAAACATTGGTTTTGAGAATGAGAAAACGTTTTAAACATTCATTTACACTATTATGTATACTGTATGCATTGTTGGCACATTTCGCATAAGATTTAAATGAACGTATTAAAGATAGAAACACTCATAAAAATTGTTGTTACAGTCAAGATTGTATTCATTTGAACAGTGTTACCGTGGTAACGCTACCATATTCCTGCTTGACTACGACACATCACTTAGTTTGAACCTACCTTTTCAGAATCTTTGTGAGAATTTTTTGCAAGCAAAGATATTTAAGCAAGATCGATAGCAAGAAGATGACATACAACTTATTGTATATTTACACACATAACACACTGGCCTGGTGATTTATCTGAGCATTATAGTGGAATAGACTGAAAACACAATATGATCGAGGCTTAAACACTTTATCACTTTACTAACTCTTCAACCTGCAATAGTATTGTGTGAATTATGAATCAGTATCTTTTACAAGTGAGTTTAACCTTGCATTTTGTTTTTTTCATTTGTAAGATTGCTCCACTGATTCTCTGTTAAGACATCAGATAACGGATGGAGACTATTATCATGCAGATATTATTAGAATTTGAGCATAGATTGTTATCGCCTCCATGAACTCGGGAGACATTTTGAGAGAGCTATGATTGAATATCTAATTTGTGCAACCCCACGCCATTAGTTTGAGTTAACACCGAGTGAATGAGAGCGAGTGAATAAGATAGGTCAGGAGTAATGTGGACAGAGTATTAAAAAATCATTGGTTTATCCAACGATGGAGCAAGAAATGCATCTATATGAACCCCGGTTTCTAAGTGGCCCTTTGGTTTATCAGAAGATACACAATCCATAGGACCAAAACCAAACTAGATTTTTTATTTAAAAAAACTGCAAGTGTATCTTTCACGTGTTTAATGTAGCATCCAGGGACGTCCATGCATGTGCATTTATTTGATGAGCTGGTTTGTTGTGTGACTCCCTTATCTGCCAGCTCAACAATAGCCTTCATTTCCTCAGACATACACACATTTTTTACCTTCCCAACAACAAGAAACTGAATGAAAGGATTCATTTTAGCGAATACACTTGCAACAGATTCAGACTGAAAGGCAAAAATTGAATTGTTGAAATAAATCAAATAGAAACTCTAAAAGAGTGTGTGAGGAAAGGATATTTCTCCATTAGGGCACTTTAAGCATTGCTGAACTATGTTATTCAGTTAGATTTTAGAAGCAGTCCATTGATCAAGAAGACACACGCTTGGCACTCTCAGACGCTGAAATACATGAAGATGCTATTAGGAACAGAGAGTAGCAGTAGCTTTCAAAAAATTGAGTTTTCTTCAAAGTGAGCCTGCAGTTCTGACATGTCCAATACTTGGATGCTCGTCTCATGATGTCATGTTCTGCATTGTGTACATCCGTCCGGGGAATTATAAGATACAATGACAGTGAGGTAAACCACAGCCCCCTCCTCAGATATAGCCTTGACAGAAGCATTTAACTTGCTTATTTCCAGGAATTGTTTATTTATTAGATTCCATTTGCATCTTGTTTCCCTCTGGCCGTTTTTAGATGTAGTTTATTCATTTAATTTGCACTGAATGAAGGAGATTCCTGGTCCCAAGACACCACTGGGGGGGATTATCTCTTCACTCTCTTCCAGTTGCTTTTTTTAATTCTGCTTGTGGCAAACTAGGCAACATTGCTAATGCACACACAGAAACCCTGAGCCTTTCTTCATCTCTCACAATTTCCAACACTTCCTCTTCACTTCCATAACACCTGCTTTCCTTCCTTCTGTCGTCTGTGCAGAACTGGCAATGGGGGTGTTCCCTCAAAGCTGCAAATACAGTCAAGGAAATTGTGTTATCGTCTCTGCATATTTACGTATATCTAGGTGCGGGATTCTGTGTTTGGCTATCCCTATTTATTATCTGCCTGTTCTAGGGATTTCCATGCTGTAGGACCCAGACATTTCCCGGAGGTGTCACCATGTGTTTCTAAGTTTTTCATTCTGTCACTTTTTCCGTGATTAGGGCCGTCTCCGTCCCAGACTGAGGTTTTAGTCGGACCCCCATGTGGGATATTCCCACTCGAGGCTGATTTGCCTGCATCTCCCTCTTCTTGAAAGTCTGTGCTGCGTTTAAAGGGCTGTCTGAATGTGTGTATGCATGTGTATGTGCGCTTGCATGTGTGCAGAATTGCCTCTGCGTGTCTGGGTTGTGCTCTCGGCAGAGTCTGGCCAGCACTGAGTCTGCTTCCGTGATGAGAGAGGCATCTGCAATCAGGGCCGTAACGCGATTACCGAGGTACGATGGCCCTGGGCCCTGGAAGGGGTCGAGGCACATGTGGATGGATGGAAGGCTAAAGAGGAAAGATGGAGGGGGGTCACAAACCCATCATGCATTGCAAGTGTTGCAGTGGGGGATGATTGAAATCGAGAATCTCATCTTAGACACCTGTGAAGAGACCTGTCATTTTCATACATTTGTTGTCTCCCACTGGCCTGCTTGTGCTTGTTCGTTTTTCCTATTATTACGCTTTCCTTCTGTCCCCTGTGCTTTCTGTTGCCTTCCAATTTCCCTGCCCTCTGCCCTGTGATGTCAGGTTTTTGTTAATTAACAAAATAACAGAAGATTTTCTGTGGTATTGGTTATTTTCCCCCGTAGGCTTGTTCTTTGTGTCCACGTATATTTAGCTTCCCTGTTCCCTGACCTTCCCCCCTGTTTCTCTCCTGTTAGACTTGACAGTTTGTGTTTGGACTTCCTCACACACACACACACACACACACACACACACACACACACACACACACACACACACACACACACACACACACACACACACACCATACACACATTCACAAAGACAATCCCTACCTATTTTCTCTCTTGCCAAACCCTCCTCCCTCATCCCCTCCCTCTCTGGCCATGCAGGGGCAGTGGCACTCACTCACTCCCATTGACAGATTACTTTCCTAATGGAATTTAAATATTTATCCCTTCCTCATGGCGATTTAGCCAGGAAAAGACCGACAGCAGGAGCACGAGGGAGGACAGGACAGGAGGGGAAGGGAGGGAAGAGGAAGGGAGAGCCGCTCATTTCCTCCAGTGGCATGAAGCTGCATCACCTCTGTTTTGATTTGGGGAGATGTCATTCAGAGAGAGGAGGAAGGGGGAGTGAAGGATGGTTGGAAGGAGGGAAAACAGGGAGGTAGACACAAAGAAACAGACGGGGCTGAATGAAGATGAATGATGACTGGTTTGCAGATGAAAAGCAATGTTCTGATCTGAAAGTCATAATGAATATACATGACGTTCGGTGACCTACTCTCCAACAAGTAAACAAACAGGAACGTATTTCTGTATATTTTTGTTACATTGACTTACATTCATTTCCTGGAAACGTAGCCTCACTTTATCCAGAAAACAAGTCGTAACGCATCAATTCAGTAGTTTACCTTAGGGCAACCAGCTTTTTGTCCCCAAGTGGGAGGTGAGTCCCCGTAATGTGACAATGCTACTAGATTTGTGTCCCCAGACAATGTGACTACACACTCGCACATAAACCTTTGCAAGTGTCAGACAACCTGTCTGTGCTTTCCTCTCTGTGTACCTCTTCAGTCGCTGTCACACACACCTCTCCGTCTTATTCCCTATATCTCCTCTTCCTTTCTTCTAGCCTTGTCTCTCACAGCGTTTCTCTCTTTTTGACTCTTCCTCCTGCTCTCTCCTTCCCTCTCTCTCTCGCTGGGGATCCTAATTAAGCTTGGCTGCTCTTTGATGTTGTCGCCTTGGCAACAGTCACCATGACGAGGCTGGGACTGCACACTCTCCCTCAAACTCACTCAGGCATACACAAGTACACACAAATACAGTACACACAAACACACACTAATGCACGCTCGCTAAAATCATTAAATAATACAGGCAGTGTTTGACCCTTGGTTCAAACGATAGCTTACACAATGACTCAAGGCGTGTGCGTAGGCTACATATGTGTGTAAACATGTTGGCTACATGCGTGCACACGCGTGTTACAACAGCTGAACAAGGGAAACACGTACAGCCTGCTGAGCCACATATAGATAACAATGAAATATGCAATGTGTGAATTCAACGGTGGTGAATGAAGCAGCTGAGCTTCGGTCCTCGTGGCAGCAGCCGGCTGTCATGGTCTGACGTTTGACCTGTCATTGTTGTTTTATTGTTTTCCTAAATAAATGTTTGTGTGTGCTTAAAGCCCTTGAGATGAATCATGTTGTAAAGAGCAATTGTTAGCACCGGCTGTTTCTCTGGGCAGTATAACACCCGGATAAACAGATTTACAGCAGGGGAGTTCCTCGTCTCTCTCGCTGTGCCACTGCAGGCGTGAAGACCTTTTTGTTCATCATTTATTCCTCAGTGTTGTAAAAGTGCACATAATTGCAATATTTAGCAATTAAAAATGTAATAAAGGTGACCAATTTCAATCAATGCCTCAAACATTTTACAATTTGCAATTATTTTTCAGTTTTTCTGAAGAAACCCATTCAACAGAAAAGATTAACACCTTCTTAGTGCTATAAACAGATGGAAATAGGTTCAAGGTTCAAGGTTCTTTATTGTCAATCTGACATAGCTACAGAGTAATTATGTAGTTGAAAATCTTATGTCACAGGCTTCTCCAACAATGCAACATAATAACATAATAACAATAAGAGCAAGAGCAATACAAAAAGAATAATAGTTATAAAATAAAATAAAGTGATGATGTGGAATAGTGCAGTACGAGTCTATATACAAGTTATTGGAATGATATATATATATTAGATACATACTACTGAGTAGCAGATGAATGTTTGAAGTTGTTTCAACAGTTCCATTTTTTAACAGGTCTCCTGTAATCTAAAATCGACTGGCAAATTTCTCTCCGAATTCTCCTCAGTTCCTCTGCACTTCCTCCATCTATTTCCCCCTCTCATCAGCCACACCATCCCCCCCCACCCACCCCCAGCAGCTCCTGTCACCGCCGTCTAGAGGAGGGCCCTCTAATGAAACCTTGCCACTTCCTTATAACAACAGCTTTGGCGACAATATCAAGAGTAACCACAGCAATTATGACCACGAAACACCAACATACAGAGAAGGAAAACTGCAATTCAATTCATGTTTTAAGTGGTCCTGCTCATGGCACTGGCAGGGAAACAAACAACGTTTTTTTTTTATGAGAAAATATATTGTGAGTCTGATCAGAAGTAGCCTGTTTCTGAGGAAAAGCTGCTTCAGATGACTTTGGTTTATTTTAGGAAGAATCTTAGGTTATATGTAAATGAGCCAAAGCGCTGAATAGATTACTGATTGCATGGATGGTGTTTTACATCTCAGGAAAATAAACATTTACTCTAAATTGCTGCTGGTTTGTTTAATCATCAAATCACTCAGCTGTTCTGACGAGTGGCCCGTTCCAGGAGAGGAACATGATGAAAAGGTTGCATAGGGACGCAGTCAAAAAAAAGTGCAACTCCTTCCCTCTTTAAACTCTCCTCGTGTGCTTCCTGTCCCTGCAGCTGTTCGTCATCGACAACGGAGCCGACGACTGGCGCATCGCCATGACGATGGAGAGGGTTCTGCTGATCTCTCTGGAGCTGCTGGTGTCCGCGGTGCATCCCGTGCCAGGAGACTTCAAGTTTCAGTGGCGGGCGCGGCTGGCCTTCTCGTACGCGCCGTCGCAGGCCGAGGCCGACCTGGACATGGTGCTGAGCGTGCCCATGTTCCTGCGCCTCTACCTCATCGCCAGAGTCATGCTCCTGCACAGCAAACTCTTCACCGACGCCTCCTCCAGGAGTATAGGCGCCCTAAATAAGGTGAGAAGGGTTTTGTGTGTGCGTATCTGCAGTACACATTCAAAGAGTGTCTGTCAAAGCTCTGACCAGAGAGATGTGAGGGGGTTGTAAAGGTATTAAGGTCAAGAGCGTTCTGCTCAGAATTAAATCTGTGACCGCCTTGTCCCTTTCATTCTTGGCCTCAAACTCTTTAACTCTCTCAAGTCCCTTCTGCCGCTTTGTCCTCCTAGTCACACGGATTCTATTCATCTCCCACTTCAAATGCCCTTTCTCGTCTTTGTCATTGTCGCACACGGAGACTTAGATGTAAGCTTTGGTGGATCCTTCATAATACAATATGAGACAGGAGCGTGAAATGAGAACAAGATACTGCGTACGCCTGAAATGGGGCATGAAAGAAAAGGAGTAGAGTGAGATTGCAATACGAGCGCGGAAAAACATGTACAAGCAATGAAATAAATGGTAGGTGCCACGTTTGTAATGACTATAAACGACAAGCGTTCTTGTAAAATCAGGAAGTAGGGATGTAGCGTGTGGTGGAAGTATGCAAACTACACAGAGGAGGAGGATAGGAGATGGAGTAGATTTTATATTGGTAATTTAGCGTTATGAGAGCGTATCTGCGATGGCACTGTTCTGCCCCTTCAGGCTGTAGTGACAGGGAGTGGAGGTGAAGCTGCAGCTCTGATATGACAACTCATTTATCAGCTGCTTAACCCTTCATGGTGTCACCCATTGCTCTCAGATCCTCCATCTGCCAGTAGCTGATAACAAATGAGCCACGGATAAAAACTACACTGAAATAGGCCAATTACTCAAAGGCACTATATAGCTTGACCCGAGTCAGAGGGCGAGCCCTGATCTTGACTCCAATTACAGTGAAGATTCTCAGACTGCTGCCGCTGTCAAACGCTACTCAGAAAACTCATTAGTAAAACATCGAGTCTGTGTGAAATACACATGGAAAACGTGTGTATTACAATGCCATTTATCAGCTCTGCTATACTGAATGTTTGAACTTGTGTGTGTCTTGCAGGTGCATTTTAATACACGGTTTGTAATGAAAACCCTCATGACTATCTGCCCCGGGACGGTGCTGCTGGTCTTCAGCATCTCTCTGTGGATCATCGCTGCCTGGACCGTGCGAGTGTGTGAGAGGTCAGTGGCTAAGCTGCTCCGTTTGGGAGTGTTGTGTTTTAAATCATGCATTAGAGTGACAGACTGTGATTGGACTAGGGATTCAACTGAGCAATACAATTCATTTGGCAGGAAATGTGATCTGGGACATGTGTGCAACATAATCCATCTTTAGACTTGAGTTTATGAGGCTTTCTCACCAGTTGTACAATTAATTTGATCCAGGCGATAGAGTTGTTACTTAGTTTGTCCATTTCCTCTCATAAATCCACAACATAATTGTCTGCTGAAAGACAATCAAACACTTTATTTTAAGCAGTATCCAAATACGTAATTTTGTTACAGCAAACTCTAATGTAATTGTAAGCCCATATAAGGACATTTATATTGGATCATTTGTCAACCATACCTTCCCCTATGACGCAGTGTAACAGGTATGAATGATTGGTAACACAGTGGAAAACATGCTGTATGTTATATTAACATATATGAGCAGAATGTGAGCATGTTTTTACTGTTTATTCATGTGTACAATCATCCACAGGCCGGTTTAAAACTTTTTATGAATGTGATTACCACATGTTGTGTTTAGTTTATTTGACATGGGGAAATAGCATTTTGAAAAATGATTCTATAATAGTTTACAATTTGGGGAAAAGAGCTAGATGTCAAGGGGATTACCATTACTCAGATCTATTTCTCGGCAAGAAAATCAAAAAGCTTATTTCCCAAAAGGTGCATTAACTTAATGTGCAGTTACTACATTTCCCTTTCTGCTGCTGGCCTTGTCATGTAATTGGTTGATGATTGCTAGGTTGTCAAGGAAAGTGAGAAAGTATTTAGTGATTAAAAATTCTTCGTTAACACATTAAATACGAATAAATATACATATACATACCAAAACCTATATTTATATCATAATGACTGTTGTATTAATTATCAATCATTCATTCGTCATTTATATTTAGTAATTGATTATTTACTGCTTATAAATGCAAAATAAAGGGTTGAAATCCCTTTAATACGTTGCAATGTATTTTAGTAATTTTCCCCGTGATATCCTGAAAGTTGTTTCTATGTACATAGGTAGACGAATATATTTGACTTAAATACTAAGTATAAATTGATAAAGGGGCCCTATTATGCTTTTTGGGGGTTTCCCTTTCCTGTAGTGTGTTATAAACAAATGTGTGCATATTAATGGTCTGCACGGGCTGAAATCCAGAGGGAGTTTCTCTCCCACACAATCCCCCCTCTACCTGAAACGCCTCCATTGGACTCCATTGTTTACTTCCATCACATAGTGACATCACTACGTAACACTCTGCTTGTATTGGCTAGTCCTCCAACACATTGTATGTGATAGGGAGCGAGACATCTCTATGCGGTTGACCAATCACAACAGAGCCGGCCAGCTGCCCAATCAGAGCAGACTGGGCTCTGGTTTCAGACAGAGGGTGAAAAGAGATGCTGCAGCACAGGCAGTATGAGAAAATAAATACCTTTTTGAACATTAAAGTATCTAAATATGTCAAAGTAGAGGCACTAAATAGACATTTGAACCTGAAAGTACGCGTAATAGGCCCCCTTTAACATAACATAACATGTTCAAATGTAATATCTGACAGTGTCCTCTCACTCTTATTTCAAACCACTTTTGAATTGTAAATTAAATTGTCTGCTCAGATTTAAAGATTGATAATCTGATTATGTGAATGATGTTCTTGATGTAACATCAAGTGGAAAGCAAGTAGTGACCATCACTTTCAATGAGTTTAAACGCTTTTGGAGATAATCAAGGAAATATGGGAAAATGTCAGTTGGTTAATAAGCTTGATTAAATGCATCATTGCCCAGCTGCTGGGAAGCTATTATTTGGTCGACATTCAAGTTTAATTGGCATTTCCTCTCTTATCCAAATAAAATTATCGAAAGATAAAACATACAAAACTCAATTAAACTGCTTCAAACAGGGTGAAATCTGAGAGTTTGGAGTGTGTCACAAGGCTAGAATAGAGAACATCTAGCTTAGAGCAAATGTTTCTCTTGTCAACAATCAGGACTACAATTAACAGGTCGTTTTTGTTGAATGGGTTTTGAGAAAACAACTTTGTTTCAGATGCGCACCAGGTTTAGTCGCTATGGCAACAGTGTTGTGCACAGGGCAGGAACGATGGCGGAAAGAGATGCTGTTTATGTGTTTTTAGGTCACGTGTTTGAGGTTTGACGCCCACGTTAGCAGACAGGACCAGTGGGCCAGTCAAGTTGTTTGTTTATGTATTTATATTTCACTATTGACTGACTTTATTCTCTGAACACGGACGGTGTTTCTTTTTAGGTACCATGACGCTCAGGATGTGACCAGTAACTTCCTGGGAGCCATGTGGCTTATCTCCATCACCTTCTTGTCCATCGGCTATGGAGATATGGTTCCTCACACTTACTGTGGCAAAGGAGTCTGTCTCCTCACAGGGATCATGGTGAGTGCATTTCCTCCCTCCCTTCCTCCCTCTTGCTCTCCCTCCCTGAGGCGCTGTCCTTGCCTCGTTCAAAGGTCAGCAGATTAGAGAGCATGCTGTCATTTTCCAGAGAAATTCTGCCATTTGTGTAATTTGGGCAATTCTCTTTGAATTAGCCTGCATCTGTGCTCGTGTGTGTGCGCTTGGGTGTGTAGGCACGCAAACAAGAGCCTGTGTGTGTGTGTGTGTGTTTGTGTGTGTGTGTGTGTGTGTGTGTGTGTGTGTGTGTGTGTGTGTGTGTGTGTGTGTGTGTTCATGCTATTGCCTGTCCTCATTGCATAATGAAGGTCCCACCTTTCAGTGTGCCATGTCCTCCCACTCTCTCTCTCTCTCCCTTTTCCTCTCTGTCCGTCTCTCCTTCCCTGAGGCCATGTGTTTATTTCGATGTGCCATCCATCTGTTAGTATCAGTGTTCAAGCCGCCTGCTCCCTCTATTTGCATCCCTCACAGGTGTTCTTCCCTCTTCAACTTTTCATTTCTGTTTGTCTCTCCTGCTTTCTTTCTGTCTTTGTCTCCTTTCCTGTATATGTTTTAATTCACTGACCTTTTCTTCATTCTTCCTTGCAACCTTTCGTGTAAGCGAATACCAAGTTTTTAAATTGGTCAACTAATTATAATAAGTTAACATAATAATTTGAACATAGCCTCATATTTGTACGTGCTCTCATGTTAACACAACCTGCTTTGAATACTTTGGAAATGATTGTCATTTCAAATGAAAGAAAGCTAGATTTCTTTTGAATAGCTCCACAGCTAAATGTCAAGTAAAGTCTAATTTAATGTGCTTCTAATTACGGCGGCTTTGGCTGATTCTTAATAAGGTCAGGAAAGGAAGAAGAAAGAGCTAAGAAATGATGATGATAATATGTTACCTGGGATTATTCCTCTCTTAGGACACGGTGTGCCACATGTTTTATATAGCCAGTGGGGAGAGTACCGTGAGTAATAGAAGACTCTGCGCAGCTAAAACGATGAAATTCACTACACAGTGGGTGTCTGAGTTAGAGATAACGCCGTTTTAAAAAAATAAATGATGTAATTGTATAACTAATATAACTTGTTTACTGCAGCATCCTTATGTGCCACGAAATCGCATACCTACAAAAAGATGAGAAAGACCTGGATGAGACATTTGAAATGTATTTTTTCATTTACTAGATAATGCCACGGAGGTCACTATTGTCCTTTTAAAAAAGAAAACTGAGGAAATCATTGCACATAAGCTTTAACAATGCCAGCAGCAGAGATGAGCCTGTGGAGGTAATGTGCTCATACAAAAGAAAAACACTACTTAACATTTGAATAAGCACTCCTTCACAGTGCTGCCATTAGTCAAGTTACATTAGATGTGATAATGTGACCACTATCACAGTGATGATAAGAAACACGCAGAAGAGTCTCTGAATTTCGTTTTCTTGTTATTGAAATAACAATAAAAGCTGGTGAAACAGCATTTCTACATCAGCACATGCCTATTCGTAATGCACTTGTGCTGAGTGTGTATGATGTTGTTTGTACTTGAAGTCAAGCAGCAACCAACATGCCTTAATATTGAAGATGTTGTATATTAAGAACCTTTCAAATCTGTTCATAGACTGCTGGATGAGGGTTGAAGAAAAATCAACAGAGCAATTAAAAAGGCCCTCGGCATAACTCTCAAATCAAAAAGTAAATCAATATTTTCCACAGCAAAAAAGCAACCTCACTTATTGTAAATATTAGTGCCGTTTTAGAGATGATTTCACTATAAGTAACAATAATATGCAGCGCTGGCTAGAACACATAGATCACATTATTTTGGTGTCCATATTTCTCTCTATCTTTTTATAACATCCCCACAAAAACTCAATGTGTCTGTCCAACTCCAGCACCCCTACTTCCTATAATGTGAAGCCCATTAAATGTGCAAATAAACACACTCGTACACAAAGACTCACACAAACAGACCCCCTTATTTGAAGGGTGAATCATCCAGTTTTAGAGTACAACTCTTTCATGTGAACACACACTCACAAAGACAAAACAGGGGGTGGATGTAGAACGTCCCGAGCCCACTGTTACAGACTGCATCCCCCACACAACTCTGACACAGAGCTTGACATTCACTTTTAGTGTAACTCCCACACACACTCTACTCTCCTGTCACACAAACACACTCTCGTTGCACTCTTCAGAGAGGCTTATTCTCGTTGATCATCAGAGGAGTAGTGAGGATGCAGGTCGAGCCTGAGGTTTGTGAGGAGACGTTTTTTAAAGTGGGTAAAAGGTCGAGGCCAGGGAACAGGATTTGATTTGTCTCCTTATAATAATAATTATTATTGTAATGAGTTTCTTTATAGGAAATTCTTGCCGTAGTTACTATGACAACACATGAAGGAATATACCATCGCCCGAGGATGTGTGTGTGTGTGTGTGTGTGTGATGTGTGTGTGTGTGTGTGTGTGTGTGTGTGGTGTGTGTGTGTGTGTGTGTGTGTGTGTGTGTGTGTGTGATGTGTGTGTGTGTGTGTGTGTGTGTGTGTGGTGTGTGTGTGTGTGTGTGTGTGTGTGTGTGTGTGTGTGTGTCGTGTGTGTGTGGTGTGTGTGTGTGTGTGTGTGTGTGTGTGTGTGTGTGTGTGTGTGTGTGTGTGTGTGTGTCATTGTGGGTGGATGGATGGTGGTAGGGTGGACATGCTGATGTTCTATACGGCAAAGGGTGTTTGTTGTTTTAATTACAACTCATGTTGTATGTTACAGTTCATGTGTGTTTTTTCCCACACCTATATATTCATGTGTGTATGATGTTATGACACACTTATTGTAGTTATATGCAAATATGACTGTTTAATGTATTCATATATTGCTCACCAACTCAAGCACTCATCTTGATTAGTGCTTGATGTTTAAACAGACATTTGTATAGAAAACATTGTATTTTATCAAATATAAAATATGTCTTCATATACAAAGCTATAAATGTAAAATAAATTGTACCTTGAACTCTTAAAATGGTCTAATATCTGCATACTACAATATATATATGAAACGTTTATATACTGGTTACAAAACGTGTCACTTATGTTTGCCATTGACTAAAGCCTCTTGATATAAGCCCTCTGTAGTTCTTGAAGGGCCATCAGGTTGAAGAGAGTGTAGTTGCCATTTCAAACACATGTTTGCTTCTGCCTGCCTCTTTAGTGTTTATACTATGCACTCTAATTAAGGAAAATGTGTGTGTTTGAGAAACTTCTTTCAACTGCATCAGGCTTATAGGGATGCTGTTTTTTTTTTTTTAGATGTTACAAAGGAGCACAGATGGGTGATTCCTCCTTTTCTGACAGCGTAGATTGCTGCACTGTAGTTGAGGAAGCGAAGGAAACACCCGGGCGTATGAAACAAATCACAGCAGCCATCATCAGCCGTGTCACTCTGGAGATTGCACAGGGAACCCTGCTGAAATCAAATGGATGCACAAACAAACTCACATGCACACGCACACACACAGCCTGCCACGACAAACTAATCAGCACCCCGTTGTTTCTGACCGAGGAGGACAATTTCAAACGCACACTCGCACGCACAGTTGGATAAGTGCAGGCTGCCCAGCTCTTGTACATACTGTACTGTAGAAATCCATCCAGGGGTCTTTTCCCTGAAGCACCGGCATGTATGAATTTGCTCTAAGGGTTTTCCATCGGCGCTATCATATTTTATTCATAGTTTTTTGAATAAACACAAATAGAGTGGATGAGTGTATGGACGTGGGCACTAATGCCTGTTTGTGCGTTACATTTTACTGAACCCAGCTAAAGTTATTTATGGCAAACCTGTCTTATCATTCAAAAGTGTGCACGGTGAAGTCTTGGCTATTTCCGACACGCTTCAAAATGTTGTATGCCCCCTCGCCCTCGCTCTCTAACTCACTACGTTTCCCTCCTTATCTCTTTTACTCTCTCTGCACACACTCTCGAGCAGGAAGGAAGAGCACTCATACATTTTCATTAAACACTCTTAATCTTAATTCATTACTTATCAGGAGATATGTGACCCCATTAACATTGCCTTCTTCTCCGTTTTTTCTCTCCTCTTATTCTCTGCACACCCCCTCGCCTCGTGAACCGCACCCTCTCTCCAACCCCCTGGTTTTTCTTTCCTTCTCCATTTTATATTTACTCGTGGCTTTTTTTTTTATCTTCACCTCCTTTTTTTCCTCTCTGATCCACCCCTTCAGAGGTACCTGTGAGCGCTCGACAGCCCCACTGAAAATAGTGTCTAATCTGAAAGTTAATTAAGTCTGTCTTCCTCCCCATGTTCCTGCTCCTCTTCTCCACCCAAGCATGTCTTTCTGGTTGAGGGACTGCTGTCACTCTCTCCCAAATGAATTTGCCATATGTCCCATGTGGATCGAGCTGGAATACTGACAAACCATTTGGTGTTTCATACTTTTTTACACTTCCTGCAGGCCTCGAGCCTCCAGTGACAGGAGAAGACCGACACCATGTAATTCAGATCGACAGCATCCAATTAAATAAAATTAGGTGGTGTCAATCCTTGATGTGTTTTTTTTAATCTAAAAGTAAGATATTTCTTAGCTCCATATAGAGGCGATATAGAAGGGATCTCACACCAGATGGATTGGAATTGAAAATAGACTTGGCTCGCCGCTCAACATGAGGAAATGTGGATCTTGAACAGAGCCATCCCTCTTAATCCTCGCCTCGCTCACATGCACTTCTCCTTCTGTCGCACGGCTCCCATCCTCATATTTGTCCTCGTTCCCTTCAATCATCTCGGCTAATTCTCCAGCCAAAAGCCCCTGATTTACCAATTCCTCCTCTACTGACTGACTGAGTGCTCTCTTTTCTCCTCCATCCCCTCTCTCTCTGTCTCTCTCTCTCTCTCTCTCTCTCTCTCTCTCTCTCTCTCTCTCTCTCTCTCAGGGTGCGGGCTGTACAGCTCTGGTGGTTGCCGTGGTAGCCAGGAAGCTGGAGCTCACCAAGGCCGAGAAACACGTACACAACTTCATGATGGACACGCAACTCACCAAGAGGGTAGGCTTGTGTGGTGTGAATGAGAACTATGATTGTCAAAGAAAGCACATGTTCTCTGCACACACCATGATTGGCACTCCAACAGCACTTTTGTTATTTTGTTACAGTTATTTTGTGTAATCGTCGTATGGCACACAGCCTACTATATTTTCAGATTTCTTCTGGGCTATAAGGAGGTGCTTGAGAGCCCGGTGAAAAGGCTTGTTCTTCCCTCGCCCCTCCTTCACCCTCCCAAACTGCTACACACCACTATCACTCTGTATTGGTGTGACAGATTGCCGTGTCATTTGAGTGAGTGAAGGCAATAAGAGGTCAACTCTTTCTCGCTCTCTGCTCTGCTCCCTCACTCTCTCTACCTTCCCATTTCCAATCTTTTTTCTCCCACTTGGCTATCCTTCCAGTAAATCCCTTTCTCTCTTATTTTTCTTTCTCTGTCATCTTCTCTCATCCCTTTTTCTCGTGCCCTTTCCTTCCAATAGTCCTTGCCCCCTCCGTGCCTCCTGCCTTCCCCCCTCTGCTCCTTTTCAATTTTTCATACGGTTGAAGCCCAAGTTTTAAAAATAGCTCCCATATCAAATATGTAGGGTATATTATGGCAGCAGCGTATGTAGGATGTAGTTGACTGAACAGGGCAGATTTATCAATATTTTGAATAAGTGCAGGCAAAATATTTACAGAGAAGCTGAATGGGTTCTCTGCGGAGGCTCCTCTCACCTGAACGCCTGCAGCCTCTGGGCAGGTCAACCAGAGTGTGTTTTCACAAGATGTTTAACACCTGTGTGTGGTTGTGTGTGTGTCTGTGTGTATTTGTATTTACTTACAGTGTGGAATTCAGCTGACCTCCTGATGAAACTGTTCCCAACTTTAACCCCCATTTTAAATTCATTTTAAACAGCATTGATCTTTTAAGGTGGATAGTGTTACAAAATCGTTTATGTAAGTACAACTTGAGTTCTTTTTTTAATTTAATCAATCCTAGCAATTGTGGGTCAGTCCATCAACCACTTTGGTGGTGAACCGACAGAATATCTCATCAATTATTACTGGCCATGAGAGTGATGATATTTGATGTTCAGACAATTAGACCTATGACTTTGGAGATTCCTCGACATTTCTTCCACAATCATCAACTGGAAATATTTGGCCCCTCGTGTTTGGTTTAAATCTGCTCTCGTGCCATTGATACAAATGGAAACGTTATACCACTCATGGTGTTTTAGTTAGCCAGTAACCAGTACAACTGGTTGGTTGGAGTTGTGTTATTGTAGCTGGTTGGTGTGATCAGCAGACTCTGATTTAACATTTTTATTTTTGTATTTCTATTATTATCATAGATCTTTATTGAACAAGGACCATGCATAACAATACATTAAATTACATTTATACATAAGAACATATGTGAATATATCTTAAATCAAATATTTATTCATTTTATCAAATTAGCTACCCTGCAATCTTTTCCACATTTCTTTCATATTTAAAATAGAAAATAATGTTATGTATCTCTCTTTACGTCATTGCATTGATATTTATTGCATAAATATACCCCCGTAGATAAAGACCATACATTTTAAAGTGTATGTCCTCCTCAATCAAGTAAAGTACTATATTTGAACAAAGCCAGTAATCATGTTTGGGAGGCGCCAAACAGCAGTTCTATTCAACACAATGCAGCATGCTGCTTGATGACATTTCCTTCAAAGGGTCTTTGGTTTATGTGGTGGTAATCGTCTTCTGCCCTCTATTACTGCGAGAGCAATGATTGAAGCTGTTGTATGCTCATTGATTTACATGGCTGGGGCCATTCTCTGCCATATCGTCGTAACAAGAGAATACAATCACTCAAGGCTTCACAATGAATAATGCAACGATCGACTTTACATCCTGCTGTCATCGTATGTACACACACACACACACATATACACACACACACATATACACACACAGACACACACACACAAAAGCACACCCACTGGCTTTGTACTTGGGTGAAATGGTGTTTCCTTCCCTTTGAAGGATTACCAAGAATGTCAATTAAATGTCAATCAGTGCAGCTTATTGCCAGTGGCCCCCTGTTGTTTGTAATATCTGTGTTTAATTGACAAGACTGAAATCTTGTGTGGTGCAGAAGACCTTACAACCTTATCAAGGAAGATGATGTGCTTTAAAAACATTGATCAAAGTTCAACGCACAGGGTTCATTTTAATGCAGTGATCAATTATTACGATTAATTAATTTTTGTATTGCATAACAGTAAGCATTGCCGCCATGTCGACAATGTGAGTGAGGTTGTAGGCACTCATGTTTTATGTCTGGACTTGTTGTCTTGATGCAGAGTGTTAAAGCGCCTTCACAGGCTTCCGCTCTGGTTGCAGCGGTGTGTGTAGTGGCTCCACAGTATTGGTTCATTCAGAGCACTGCTGAAAGTCCATCTGGTCAGAACATCGCTCTATCGTTCACCGAGCACTCTCAACACGGAGAAACAGGACACACTCACTGTAGGTGCTACGTCAGTTAAGTGGTGTGTCCTTCTTTTTTTCAAGGCACTTTTGAATGCCATTCATTGAAGCAATGGGCCGTGACCGTGTAAATATGGCTGTTTCTGAGGTCACTATTTCTGTTTCAAGCTTCTTTTCTTTTTTTAAGTCTCGGTTAAAGAAATTGTATTCATTTCTGTACATTTGCGCTCGGAAAGTGTCTTCAGCCTTCACTCTGGACGATTGGTTAAATCAGAGCACTTTTAGAAGTCCCTGCGGCATATTCAGAGCTTCACCCTTTCTGAATATTCAGAGTGCACTTTGGGCTCCGGCCAAGAAGGTGGTGCTGCAGCGCCTTCCAATGTTTACACCACTAGCCAAATGGGAGCAATCTAACCCCCAAAGATTTCTACTAAGCTATCTTTCACTCCACTTAGTAAAAAATAACTCCTCTTCCCACAGCCTTACATATGCAAAGCCAGATGAATCATTATTAGTGTGGATGTATTGTGACGGCGACTAAAATAAATGTGACACCCAGTAAATGCATTTACACGTCTCTCTGATGTTCTTTAAACCAGATGAACATGAGCGTCCTCTTGCTTTAAATGCGGCCCTGTCTAGATCTGACCTCATTCAGGAGACAAAAATACACATATAAAACCAGTGGAAGCTAATTGTTTGTGTGCATTTGTGGAGCATGTTTGCGCGTGAGTGTTGTCTCTTCCCTCTGCCATAATGCTCGGTAGAGGAAGGTCAAAGCAGATAGGGCCACGGGTCGCAGATGAGGTGGGAGGTTGTTTCCAAGGTAATTAGTTTGTTTGTTTATGTTTTCTGCTCTCCTAGGGAACACCATTGAATCTCTAGCACCACAGCACCTAATTACTAATTACATACATACATACCGTATGTCATAGGTGCCGTATGTCGTGTCATCAAGGCTCTCCTGGGTTGAAGGGGTCAGGCGCCTCGGCTTTTCCCCTGATGTTAGAAAACTGTATCCATCACAACAGCAAATGAATGGAAAACAATCCAGGATTTTCTTTCCTTTTCAGTATAAGTAACAATGGAAGAGACCAGTTCTAATTTCCATATATCTTTGTGGTATCTTCATTTTTGGACCCATTTTTTTTAGAGAAAGAAAAATGTGATTATTATTATTATCAGTGTTTGTGTCTGTGATGACTGATTGATTTATACTGCACAATATGTCATCGACCATCCAACATGCTGAGATGTGGGAACCCCTTGTTTCAACATATTTCTCTTGTACCTGCCATAAGGTGTGCCACGTAGGGGGGCAACCACAACAGATCTTTGACCCAAACCAGCCATATGGCGCCAACATGCAGGCCCAAGAACACACCATATGCTCCGCAGATAGCTGCTGCTGCCGTCGTTTGGTTTCTTGTGGAGTATTCTTAGCGGCTTACATGTTTCTGTAAATGGAGTGGCCTCAGTTTCTACTATTACTCCCAGGAGGAGGGAGAAAGAGAAGTAAAGAGGGCAGTGGGAAGAATGAACCATATAATCAAATCTGGGCAATATTATCAGTGCCTGTCATTTGCATGCAGAGCAGTCTGCAGGTTTTAAATGAAGGGTGAGGCTTTAGCATCGTCTAATTAAATGGCCTGAAGCAGTGCAACAGCATACTGGACAGGTGTTTGAAGTGTGTGTGAACACTTCCACAGCGGGCCGGCCGGAGCAATACACAATGTCATTATTCATCATATTTCACTCACTCTGCAATGATTAATGAGCTGATAAATAGGATTTGACATATCAATTTACCTATTGACCTGTAGATATGAGGAGTGTTAAATGTGCTCTTCAGTAACCACACACAAGATAACTAAAGATAAGACATAATCCAGGTAAATTTACTTTTTACTGACAATCTTACATTATGCAAATATCCTCTGCAGCGCAGTTGTGATTTTGCATTTTATGTTAAAACACTATCTTAAAAAAATACAATGCTACCATAAAGAAATTAGAAGATGATGTTGATGTATATAGCCTTGGCCCCACTACCGAGATGATGCCTCTTCTGGATCTTTGCAGCTCTGTCAGGGTCTGTCGTTGCTACATGGATGGGAGCTCTGTAATCCTATTGATACACTGTGAGACGAGGCTCAGAGGGAAGAACATGGGATAGCCGGCTTTAAATCATACAGCAGACCTAGATTTACATTCAAATCACATTGGTCATGGCCTGTGAACTGAACATACATTTTCTTTAAATTAGTGGGGTTTATTAACATGAAAATTGCCAATCTTATATGTAAACAAGCCGTTATAAGTTGAGGATAGTGAGTGTTTTGACTGTCATCAAAAGTGATAGGTGACCCAATCTCCTAATGGGTTTTTATAGATTTCCAAGAGTATGTTGGATTAGCTGGTTTCGGTTTGACTTCCTCCGTCATTGAAAACACATCTGCAAGACAGGGCCTCCTACTCTCTTCATCTGTGGCCAACAGTGTGTTTGTCTAGATGTGTTTATGTGTAGGCGTGTATGTGTGCGAGCAGTCCTTGACTGCGGTGGATAGGGGCTGATTAGCCAAGCTGCCGGGGTCTTTTGTGCTCCTCGGACGGGATATAATTGTTCTTTGTTCAGTGCTCGGCATCCCTTTGAAGTCTCTCATTCATGTTATGTCCTTACAGATTCCCTCTCCCTTCTCAATGGTATCCACCCGCGTTATTATTTTTTCTGGGTGTCAGAACCCCTGTGTTTTAATAACATAGCAACGTACAGAGATGTTCAGAATGTGAACATTATAACAGATATGGATAAAAATGTATGTTACTGAATCCTTATTCTAGTCCAAATTGACCTGAAGCCTAAACATTTTGAGCAAGTCTTTTATTAAATCACAGCAATCTTACATTAAGATGGTCCATATAACCTTATAATAATCTTGTTATTATTTCTGATGGCTGTTAGGCTTGACCATGAGTGAGGCTATTTCTCTATTATGTCTCTACTGCAGGGATGGGGATTGCCTTTGACAGCTCGTTTAAGAGCAGCAACTCATTATGCCATTGTTTCTTTCAGTTGCTGTCATAATTAAATGGAAGATCACTGGTTTTAATGTGCATCGACACTGTGCATTACTTCTAACCAGCTGAGATGATGCAGCCCATTTGAGTTAGTCTAACATATTATGTGGCGTATAGACAGACCGAGAGGGGAGAGAAGTGTGTGAGGGGGAGACTCCTGTTGGTTCTCATTACCTAAACTCCCAAAGGAGAGAGCTGTTTACGCGTGCATGAAAAGCATTGGCAAGGAAGCCAGTGTGTAAACAGAGATACGGAGAGAAGGAGGGCAGACTCCAAGAAGAAAAAATGTTTTAATATGTAATAATATGATTTAATATTTCACAGGCAGACAATGGAGAATACAGTGGGCCTGTTCTC
>NW_022987582.1:1270000-1490000 GCF_902827165.1 Trematomus bernacchii | reverse complement strand
GTGTGTTGTGTGTGTGTGTGTGGAGAGATAGGAATAAAGCGGGGAATTGTGTCTTCCTAAGGAATAATGCCTTTAGCACAAAATATCTTTGGCCAATTGTGCATTTACCATGGTTACGGAGGCCATGATGTGCAAGGCAGGGACACTCTGTCACCACGCTTTCTTTCCCCGTTTCCTCTCTTACTTCACAATGTTAGAAGGTTCAAGGTTCTTTATTTGTCATACGAACATAGCTACAGAGTAGTTATGTTGATGAAAATCTTAGGTCACAGGCTTCTCCAACAGTGCAACACAATAAGACAGAAAAATATAGTGCAAGTAAAAAGTACGCCCACATGGAGACTTTCCTCGAGCCTCTCCTTCAGCCCAGCTTCTACTCCCTCTTGGAAATGTTTTACTCAATCCTCCCGAGGCCCAGGCTTGTCCTCTTCTCTATTTGACTTCACTCTCTAAACCCCTTTTGCTGTCTCTTCTCATTCGGTCCAAATTGTTTTCTTTAAACAAGCTTTAATAAAACAGCCCTCGTAATACCTCTGTTTACATATTAGAAATCTGTCTTCAAAGTACTCTGTGCTCACTGAGTCTCCTCTGCTCCCCTCTCACAGATGCAGAGCGTCATGTATGAGCTCATGTCGGAGCTCAACGACCGCAGTGAGGACTTGGAGCGCCAGATGCTGTCCCTGGAGTCGCGGGTGGAGCAGCTCACCGCCGGCTTCAACACCCTGCCGGCCCACCTCTCGGCCACCCTCAGCGCTCAGCATGCCGCCCTGGTGCACTTGCTTCGAGAGAGGGATTCGAGGGACTGGAGAGGCGGAGGTGGTGGAGCAGGTGCCGTTGTCCCGCTGTCCCCAGCTGTGTCTGTAACTGCTGCTCCACCTTCACCAGTACGGGTTTCGCCTCCAGCACCGCCCCCATACCAAGTCCCCACTTTGGCCTTGGAGTCCCCTCTGACGCCCCCACCTCACAGCCCCGAGGGGAGCCTGGAGGCGAGTCCCAACACCAACACCTGCACTTCTGGCTGCTGAGACAGCTCTGAGGACCAGGAGAGGACTTACCTGGAGAGAAAACTGGGAGAGAGTAGGGGGGAGGCTGTGCTAGTCCGCTTACTTCAGATTAAAAGGAGAGGAACATGGAGGGAGGAGGAGAAAAATTGGAGGTGATCCCCTGAAACCAACGCTCCATGAGGGAGGGATGAAGACAGAACTATGAGAAGAAATAATGGGATTAAGATGGAGAGTCAGGATGAATGATGAGACATCTTAGGGACTTTGGGGCGCTTTCCTTGAAGGAGGAAGGAAAAGAAAAATGGAGATAAAATGGAGACGCTAAAAGGTGTGAGGGGGAGGAAGGATGTCAAGAGGGTGAGAAATGGAGGAAGAGAGAATGTGGAAGGGGAAGGAGAGGGGAGGAGAAATAAGAAGAAGAATGATATGAACTCCAAGCTCCTAAATGGAATCTACTCCAATTACTGAAAAGGGCCTTTTTTCTCTCTCTATCTCTGTCTTTCTCTCTCTCTCTCTTTCCTCCCCCCCTCCCAATATCTCTCTCCCTTCATCAGGAATTAATGACCATGACTTTTTATCCTTATGATGTATTTTCTATCTGAATGCTAATTGTGTGTTAACGAGCATCCCTTTAACAGAAGGTTCGATCAATACGACCGTGATATTAAAAATAAAATAGTGGCATGTACCGCACACACACACACACACACACACACACACACACACACACACACACACACACACACACACACTTGTACACAACTTATATCTGCGCATTATCCACAGGAAACATGTGAACACAGCACAAACATAAAAACACAATCCTTAACAAAGCTGGCCCTTTATACGATTGCACAAAGAAATGTTGTGCTGTTGCCAACAGGATGATATTAAAGCCTATACTGCCAAACACTCGACGCACTGTCAATCTCCACAGAGCACTGCCAAGCAATGTAGACACACTGTAAAAAATGTTCATCCAAATGACTTGTCTTGAGTGGGTGTGAGCTAATGCAGTAGTTTAGACTTACATTGCATAGTTGTGACATGTTAACTACTCAGATGGGAGAATCATAAACATTCACTGAACCACACAAATCACAGATGAGGTTGAAATAAGTAGTTATGACACTAAGGGTTATGAGTCACCATAACGTCTGCTTGTGACAAGAAGACAGTCACAGATCATAAAATATCCGAACACAACTACAGCAGGACTTTATTACTGCATTTATTGAATTACACATTAAGCTGAACTGATTTTACATGTGCTTGTAGGTTGGTTGTTCTTAACTAAGACTTTTAAGGGTTTGTTTCGTTTTATATCTGTGAACATTTCTTATGACCTCCAGAAAATTGATAATTTATAGTTGAATTAAGTGCATTAATATAGGGATGTTTTTTGGAGGAAAAAGTAGATTGCAACACAAACATTTATTAAACTGTCTTTTCAATCTGGTTCATTAGTTTTGAAGAAAGAATAACTATACAAAACCGAGCTTTGCACAAACATAATGTTCCATGTTTGGTGATTGTTCTGCAGACAGGTAAACTCAAATCAAAACTTTATTATTCATCAATAATGAATTATCTGTTTTTTGTCTGATGTCAGTGGAGTCCGATTGACTGAGATGCTGTATTTATTGTTTTTCTTTCATTCTTTAGATATATTTATGCTTAGAATTACTAATCTTTTGATTTTTACATTAGAGATTTAATTAAAAATCCAACAATTGTTAAGCTGTGTGATTAGAAGTTGATGTGATAAATATTTTTCACAGTGTACGGTTGTGTGTAACACCCTTCATGAAGGGAAGAAGAAGAAATGTCTTACTACCATTCTTTCTTCAGGCTCGCAGCCCCAAAACGACACTGTTATCATGAATGTATTCTATGTAAAGAAATACACTCAAAACACTCTCGCTTGCTCGATCACTTAAACTGCCGTGCAGACACAGGAACAGACACCAACACGCACGCACACACAGATATACACACACCTCGACAACCAAAGTGCTCTCTCTTAAACGGACTTCAATAAGAGGCAGGGAACGCTGCTGTCACTGGGGACAAAAGATAGCAGGAGGCGTTGCAGATATCTAGACAATATTTCTGAGGGAATAACTGTGAAAATCTGGGCATGGACTTGTTAAACTGCTGTGCATGGACTGCTCTTCACTGCTTTAAAACAGATCAAGGTGGACTATGGATGAACACAAGGGAACACAAATAAACCTTACAAAGGATAAATGGCCATGAGGGAACAGCTGTATGAAATTAAAAAACATAAAAAGAAAGACTTAGGTTTATATGACAAAAATTATTATGGTGTGAAGGGAAAAGAGACAAGCCTACTCTTCATTGGAAACAATATCAAACTGTCTTATGGCGACATGCTGTGGCCGGAATACTGAATTACATACGCTTGGAATATTGTATAGTATGCTGTTAACGAAATCTAGCTTTGTATTGCTTAGTCCTTTTCTACCATTATGATTACACGCAGTTATAGCTGATATATAATATTACTAAACTATAGTATTCTTCTCATTCGTAATGACAATTCTGATATGTACAACAATACGTTAAATAATTATGAACAAGGAAAGTGCCCTTTAAGGTTGAAATTATTTTGTAATTTTTATTTTATCAGAGAGAATTAATAAAGTATATATCTATAACATTACAGCTTCCATGTTTTCTGTGTCGCTGTTTTTTGTTTGTTTTTCCTTTTTTTATTTTGGATGCTACGGGACTCAGTGTGATTATTTAGAAAAATAAAGCAACCCATCTTCACATCTAAAACGAAGGACCTCCCGCAACAAATTCATTTGAAAGTTGCTACAGGCTATTTGACTTATTTTATAAAACAAACAAACAAACTGAAAGGTTGTTTTGACCAACGAATCTCTGAAGTATGCTAATTCTGTTTCAGATGCTCGTCCTCTCGCGATATTTGGAGATAACCCCACGGAAAGTTAGCTTATATCCAAGTAGGTTGTGTATTTTTTTATAAGATTTGAATAAGTTACGTTTTATTTTGTAAACTGTTTCACCGTCACACCCAGGGGCGGACTGGTACTGAAGTGGGCCGATCGGACGATGTGGGCCGGTCGGATAAGTCACTAGCCCCCCCCCCCCCCCCGTTGACAATTTACTAGCGGTGAATACTTGCGGTACCGAGGTGGGCCGGTCGAGAGTCCCGTGCTGATTTGTAGTCCCAGTCTGCCGCTGGTCACACCAGTGACGGCTGGTGATAAAAATGTTGGGTGGGGCGCAAAAAAAAAATATGTACAACACCACTGTAATGTCGAAGGAAATTGATTGTGATTCATGGACACTAGCCCTGCTGATGAATCTTTTAATCGGGTTGGTCCGGTCCAAGCTCCTTTATTCTCTTTTTTTTTCAGTGGACGCGTTGTGAAAGGGTGTTTTTGTAAAGAAAAAACTGAATTTTCTACGGCCGCACTTGAATTTGCCATGACAATATCATCCAGAAAACTAATGGCGAGTGTGAACATAAAAGACAGCATCATGGCCCAATCACATCAGGTCAAAGATCATGAAAACAATACAGATTCGCTGGAAATAAAAGTGGGAGGGTCTGGAGCGCAGAGAGCTGCGCCCCGTGGGAAAATCTGAAGCCGCCAATCAGCGAGCAGCTTTTGGTCACCTGCTTACCAAAAGTTTAACGACTTCCATTCGCTCTCATTTGGCCGGCGTCCCTCAACCAGGAAGTATGTATTCACACACAATACCCAAAATGCAAAAAACATTAATAGCTAAGGTAAAGTATGATACTACATGAAGTAGCATTTTGTAAATGTGAGCAGGTGTTTGAGTGCTTTACTCTTTGTTTTCAAAGTAGATTCCTTGATTTAGTGTGTCAGTAATACTCACATGTTGCCGACCTGTGCAACAATAGGATTAAAAAGTCATATTGTGCTACATTTAATACAATTGATCCCTAATTTAGTCATAGCCTTCTGCAAAATGTTCCTATTTTCCTTTTTCTCTGCAAATTAAATTGTGGATGGAATTGTTTCTTACCAAAAAATTATGCATTTATAGAGCATGAGATTGTTTGATTTAGGATCTTCAAACAAACATCACTGTTGTAAAGACATCACTGTTCAGAATATTCCCAAATAATCTACACAAATTCTTTATTATTTGTTATATCACATGTTTCTATACCTGCTCACTGGCCATACCTCATGATGTAAAAGAAATAAGTCACATCCAATATATTGAACAGCTTGTTATCTGTTTTACCTTCCTTTTTTCTTGCTGATAGTTGAGTTGAGTCTTTCCAATTTGTTTTCTTCCTCTTCTCTCAAATCCACATCTTACTTCCATCCTATTCATTTTCCCCAAATGTCTTTCTCTTTTCTTACTTTTTCATATTTACAAAGCATCAATGTTTCTCCTCCCCAGACTTTTTCCAATAACTCCTTTTCACTTTAAATGTTTTAAAATATATATTTAATCGACACAGAATGTTGTCCTCTTTCCAAAACCTTAACAACGACATTTTACTTCCTTACACTTCCCTCCTTCCTTCCTTCTTCACTTCCACCTTTACCATTCCCTGGAAACATGTCTCCTCCTCTTCCTCTTTCTTCCCTCCTCCACCTGCTTCCAACTTCAACTTTTGGGACATTTTTCCGATCTATCTACTTCCTCTTTCACTGTCCCAAAACGTTTCCACCTCCTCCTACTCCTCCCTCTATCCCTTTATCTGCTATTCATCACAGTGTTGGATCTCAATAGGAGTAGCACTCTTCCCTATTCTTTTCCCCTCTAGGGACATTTCGAAGGAGCTTAACTTCAGTGTGTGTGTGTGTGTGTGTGTGTGTGTGTGTGTGTGTGTGTGTGTGTGTGTGTGTGTGTGTGTGTGTGTGTGTGTGTGTGTGTGTGTGTGTGTGTGTGTGTGTGTGTGTGTGTGTGTGTGTGTGTGTGTGTGTGTGTGTGTGGTGTGTGTGTGTGTGTGTGTGTGTGTGTGTGTTACGGGGCCAAAACGGCAAATATGTCTTACCTTTGCTGTTTTCTGATCAAAAGTTGTGTTCAATGGCATTAAAACGCATATAAACGGCGCTGAAGGCTAATCCAATGTCTCTGTGTCACTTTGAAATGATTACTGATAATCCATCATTACATTTATGTCAATAAGAGTAGTTTTCATATATAGCTGCGATGAGAGCTACGACAGTCTATGAGAGCTTCCGGTTTTGGGAATGCTGGCTGCGCATCACTCGCATTCACCAATGGTAATGTTTAGATGGATGTATGAACCCCCCCTCGATTCTATTGGCTCTAACGGTTAAAAAGAGGTGTCAATCACCAAAATCGACCGATGGGTTCCAGAGATATGGCAAATACACTGAAATTAGTTTTTTTTTCTAAACCTCTCTAAAAAGGTCAAATGTCACTTGTTTTGCATCAATCTTGATACAGGGTACTTATTATATATCATAGTTTGGATTCCTAAAGCTTTAAGACTATCCCATCATTCAAGGGTGGTTTTCACTATAAGTAATGTTTTTATTTTGGACGGACACCATCATTTACATTTTCTTTTACTATGTTCAATCTGAATTTACTTTAAAATAAAACAATTCTATATTGATTCTCACTCTTCTACATCCAACTCACAGGTATCATTGCTTTGAGAAAAAAGATTATTAATTTACCCCTTTTAGAAGTGAAGATTGTTCTGGGCATGTCATTTTCAAGCCTGAAACTTGAAAAACAGGCTCAGGGCTTAACAGGTTAATAATTCCTCTGTTCCTCCAGCCTTTCCCCATTATTATTTTTGTCGTTTCTCGGGCTCAGAGGGTGCAGCCTGCTGTGTTTGCTAACCAGAGCAGAAATAAACTGTTTGTCCACCATCTTCATAATCAACCCCTCCCATTTCTGTCCACCCAAAATACAGTATAAATACTTACAGTCTGTTACACACTGCACGTGCATTCCTTGTTTCTCAAACACTACACACAAAGGCATCTTTCTTTTTCTCAATTGGTGGCTTTTCTTTCAAAATAGCAGTTCAAAATAAAGCTGTGAGCATGTTAATGTGTTGATGTCTTGTACTGTACACATCAGTCAAATGCAGACACAGTGATTACTTGTGTCAGGTTGGCATTAATGAAAGCAGGTTTTCAGCGCTGGTTTTCCCACCACCGCATAGAAGACGCCAAAATATATATAAGCTCTTGTTTATATGTCATATATTTAGGCTTGGATTCATTGAGTGCCACAGAGTTTTCCAAAAGCTGCTTCTTCAATAGCAACTTTTGTATTCAGCCTAATTCAATAGTACAACATCGTCACTCATGTCGCCAAAATGGACAACAAGGAACAACTCTGCAGCTACCTGAGCTTTTCCCGCCTTTTTTAACTAACGGTAAAGCACACTAACTATATTGTTGTGGTTTTAGTACTCCATCAACCTTTGTAAGCAGCTTCTCTTGTCAAAAAAGGCTAACTAGCTTTACTAAAAGCTGCACAGTGAAAAGCTAGTAAAAAGGAAGAAAGCTAACTATGCAGAAATGGTATTAGTTGAGACGTGTTAGCCTTAATAAGCTAACATATTTAAGTGTGATTTGATGCTGTCTGTATCTGCTAAGGGACACTGTTACACAATTGATTCACACTTTAAAAGAAATCCAACTAAAAGCTTTTAAGACCACAACAAAGAACATTGACAATGCTTTTCACAGCAGAGCCCTTCACGTGCATCTTTGAACAACTGTGTCAATTAAAAAAGAATATATGAATGCAATTATCTTGTGATTTACAAGAGATCAGACTCTTCAAATTAGCAAAGCAAAACCTGGTTTTTCAAACAAATGTTTTTGCTTTTAATTGTAATTTTCTCTGAATTGTAGAAAACATCATATTGTAAAATGATAACACAATTTGATCAAGTGGGTCTTGACGTCCACACATTTGTTTCTACCTTTAATTATCTTTTATTTTACCTCCATACTATACTTAGTTTTTAAATTAACTACACACTTCGTCTTAAATGTTATTTTATAAGAATGAAATGGACACAACTGTAAGTGCAACAGCAAAACACGGTGAAATTAGACATTAAAAAGATAGAAAGACATAACAAATATTAAAATGTAATATATTTATTTACAAATTTAAAGTCCAATTAAATACATACAAATACGTCAACAGTTTGAAATAAACAGAATGACAGACTTAAAATAAAATTTAATATATTTATTTATAAATAGAATACAGATATACAGACATCCAATAAAGTTATAAACATGTAACATGAGCGGCGCTCTCCCCCGTAGTTTTGGCGCTCTCCCCCGTAGTTTTGGCGCTCTCCCCCGTAGTTCTGGCGCTGTCCCCGTAGTTTTGGCGCTCTCCCCCGTAGTTTTAGCGCTCTCCCCCGTAGTTCTGGACATCTCTCCCCTGTAGTTTTGGCATAGTTTCATCGCTCTCTCTTGTAGTTTCAGCACTCTCTCCCCCGTAGTTTCATCGCTCTCTCTTGTAGTTTCAGCACTCTCTCCCCCGTAGTTTCGACGCTCTCCCCCGTAGTTTCGGCGCTCTCCCCCGTAGTTTTGGAGCTCTCTCCCCGTAGTTTCAGCTCTCTCAATTGTATTTTCGGCGCTTTCCCCTGTAATTTTGTCTCCCTCCCCCATAGTTTCAGCGCTCTTGTAATTTCAGCCCTCCCCCCTTAGTTTTGGCGCTCAACCCCATCGGACTTGGCACTCACCCCCTTTAATATCTCCCTCTCTTGACATATAATAATAATGATAATAATAATGACAATACTAATACATAATAATACATAGTAACACAGTAATAAGACAGAAGGAGCAAGCACAAGAACACAGAAGAAGACAGAACACAGAAGGAGCAAGCAGAACACAGACGGAGCAAGCAGAAGAAGACAGAACACAGAAGGAGCAAGCAGAAGAACATAAGGTATCAATCACAATAAGACATAAGAATACAGAACACATACTGATCAATCATAAGAATACATAACACATACTTATCAATCATAATAATACATAATAACACATTCATTATCAATCATTAATAATACATAATAACACATAATTATCAATCATAATAATACATAAGACATAATAATCAATCACAATAATACATAATAATAATAATACTTGAAATGTAATTATCTTATTTGTGGTAACAGGTGGGATGAAATGCTAATTAATGCCCCAGTGTGGAAAATATAAGTAATTTTTAAGCCCAAGTGGACAACAAGCCTCCCTCAAGCGGGCCAAAACTCCCAAAATAATAATTTAACCAGGCAACGATCTGTGTCTAATGGGCCTAGAGAAGAGAGGAAGTGGTCTTTAAAGGAAGCCAGTATGTCCTCCTCTCTCCTGGGAAACAGCTAACAATCATACTGTTTACATTTATACTTTAACTGACCTTACCTGACCTGACCTAAGATGACCGCCTGCGTTATTCCCCGTCGTTCTTCTGCGCTCTCCCATTTCTGACATCGGCACTCACCCATTGTCGTCTGCGCTCTCCCCCGTCGTTCCTTCTGCACTCTTACCTGTCTGACGTTGTAGCTCTCCCCCGTAGTTTCGGCGCTCTCCCCCGTAGTTTTGGTGCTCTCCCCCGTAGTTTTGGCGCTCTCCCCCGTAGTTTTGGCGCTCTCCCCCGTAGTTTTGGTGCTCTCCCCCGTAGTTTTGGTGCTCTCCCCCGTAGTTTTGGCGCTCTCCCCCGTAGTTTTGGCGCTCTCCCCCGTAGTTTTGGCGCTCTCCCCCGTAGTTTTGGCACTCTCTCCCACGTAGTTTCAGCTCTCTCAATTGTATTTTCGGCGCTTTCCCCTGTAATTTTGTCTCCCTCCCCCATAGTTTCAGCGCTCTTGTAATTTCAGCCCTCCCCCCTTAGTTTTGGTGCTCAACCCCATCGGACTTGGCACTCTCCCCCTTTAATATCTCCTTCTCTTGACACACCTGGGCTCCTCCTCCCCCTCTGGAGGATCCCCAGGGTGTCGCTTTCTCTTCCTGGTGCTCAGAGACGAGCCTTCTGTGGGATAAAAACGTTTAAAAGTTTGAAAAACCTCCAGACAATTACTGATTTGTATACAGGACAGTAGTGGAGAGTAACTAAGTACATTTACTCAAGTACTGTACTTAAGTACACATTAAGGTACTACTTTATACTTCTACTCTACTATATTTTGGAAGCAAATATTATACTTTTTACTCCTCTACATTTATTTTATGTGACAGATTTACTTACTAGATACTTTTAAAAATTACAATTTTGCAATACTTAGGAACATTTTTTTAAATATGATTATTTGGTATCGATTGAACCAGCCAACATTATATTTAAGTAACTCAAGGCTGGTGAACTGAACATTTATTGGCAGCAATTTAACTTCACAGTCCCAGCTTCTTAAATGGGAAAGTTTGCTGCTTTTGCTTTAAAATATTAAACAAATATTTAACATTATAGGGAGGCTGTGCCGCAGTGGACTAGTGTGTTGGTGTTCGGATCAGGGGGTCACAGGTTCAAACCCCACTGCAGTCAGCATGTAGTTGTGTCCCTGGGCAAGACACTTCACAACAAATTGCTCCTGTGGGGATTGCCCACAGTATTGAGTATGTTAATCGCTTTGGATAAAAGCGTCTAACAAGTAACATGTAATGTAATGTAATTATTTTCTGCAATGAGTTCATTTACTCCTAACACTTTAAGTACATTTTCCTAATCGTACTTAAATTCTACTTGAGGACGATTCTCTATGTGGTACTTTTACTTGAAATGTATTACATCTACAGTGTAGTATTAGTACTTTTACTCAAGTAAAGAATCTGAATACTTTTCCCACCTCTGAAACAGGACAAGGTTAATCAATTGAATAAATCTCAAAGATGAGCTTACGTGTGTTTGCCTCCTCCTCTTCCAGGCTCGTCTTCCTCATCTTCCTCTCCGGAGAGCCACTGCGTTCATTTCTGCACAGAAGAAACTTGTTTGGATCTCTTGACTTTTAACAGTGATTTTAGTAAATCGTTACAAACTGATAACTTAACACCTACTTTAACTCGATGTGTGAGGCTACAAAAGTGTCCCACGTCCACTTTCCCCCGGGTTTTCTCTCCGCTTCTTCAGAATCATCACGCTTCCTTTTCTTCCTCTCCAGTGAGGAATTGATTTGCTTTCTGCATTTTAAGAAGGTTTTTTTTTGTTTTTGTAAGTGTATAATGACGATAAAGGTTTATATTCTATTATATTCAAACAGTACAGACAAAGAGAAGAACACCTACCTTAATCCTGAGGCTACAAAAGTGTCCCACGTCCACTTTCTCCCGGGTTTTCTCTCCGCTTCTTCAGAATCATCACGCTTCCTTTTCTTCCTCTCCGGTGAGGAATTGATTTGCTTTCTGCATTTTAAGAAGGTTTTTTTTTTGTTTTTGTAAGTGTATAATGACGATAAAGGTTTATATTCTATTATATTCAAACAGTACAGACAAAGAGAAGAACACCTACCTTAATCCTGAGGCTACAAAAGTGTCCCACGTTCGCTTTCTCCCGAGTTTTCTCTCCGCTTCTTCAGAATCATCACGCTTCCTTTTCTTCCTCTCCGGTGAGGAATTGATTTGCTTTCTGCATTTTAAGAAGGTTTTTTTTTTGTTTTTGTAAGTGTATAATGACGATAAAGGTTTATATTCTATTATATTCAAACAGTACAGACAAAGAGAAGAACACCTACCTTAATCCTGAGGCTACAAAAGTGTCCCACGTCCACTTTCCCCCGGGTTTTCTCTCCGCTTCTTCAGAATCATCACGCTTCCTTTTCTTCCTCTCCAGTGAGGAATTGATTTGCTTTCTGCATTTTAAGAAGGTTTTTTTTTGTTTTTGTAAGTGTATAATGACGATAAAGGTTTATATTCTATTATATTCAAACAGTACAGACAAAGAGAAGAACACCTACCTTAATCCTGAGGCTACAAAAGTGTCCCACGTCCACTTTCTCCCGGGTTTTCTCTCCGCTTCTTCAGAATCATCACGCTTCCTTTTCTTCCTCTCCGGTGAGGAATTGATTTGCTTTCTGCATTTTAAGAAGGTTTTTTTTTTGTTTTTGTAAGTGTATAATGACGATAAAGGTTTATATTCTATTATATTCAAACAGTACAGACAAAGAGAAGAACACCTACCTTAATCCTGAGGCTACAAAAGTGTCCCACGTTCGCTTTCTCCCGAGTTTTCTCTCCGCTTCTTCAGAATCATCACGCTTCCTTTTCTTCCTCTCCGGTGAGGAATTGATTTGCTTTCTGCATTTTAAGAAGGTTTTTTTTTGTTTTTGTAAGTGTATAATGACGATAAAGGTTTATATTCTATTATATTCAAACAGTACAGACAAAGAGAAGAACACCTACCTTAATCCTGAGGCTACAAAAGTGTCCCACGTCCACTTTCCCCCGGGTTTTCTCTCCGCTTCTTCAGAATCATCACGCTTCCTTTTCTTCCTCTCCAGTGAGGAATTGATTTGCTTTCTGCATTTTAAGAAGGTTTTTTTTTGTTTTTGTAAGTGTATAATGACGATAAAGGTTTATATTCTATTATATTCAAACAGTACAGACAAAGAGAAGAACACCTACCTTAATCCTGAGGCTACAAAAGTGTCCCACGTCCACTTTCTCCCGGGTTTTCTCTCCGCTTCTTCAGAATCATCACGCTTCCTTTTCTTCCTCTCCGGTGAGGAATTGATTTGCTTTCTGCATTTTAAGAAGGTTTTTTTTTGTTTTTGTAAGTGTATAATGACGATAAAGGTTTATATTCTATTATATTCAAACAGTACAGACAAAGAGAAGAACACCTACCTTAATCCTGAGGCTACAAAAGTGTCCCACGTTCGCTTTCTCCCGAGTTTTCTCTCCGCTTCTTCAGAATCATCACGCTTCCTTTTCTTCCTCTCCGGTGAGGAATTGATTTGCTTTCTGCATTTTAAGAAGGTTTTTTTTTTGTTTTTGTAAGTGTATAATGACGATAAAGGTTTATATTCTATTATATTCAAACAGTACAGACAAAGAGAAGAACACCTACCTTAATCCTGAGGCTACAAAAGTGTCCCACGTCCACTTTCCCCCGGGTTTTCTCTCCGCTTCTTCAGAATCATCACGCTTCCTTTTCTTCCTCTCCAGTGAGGAATTGATTTGCTTTCTGCATTTTAAGAAGGTTTTTTTTTTGTTTTTGTAAGTGTATAATGACGATAAAGGTTTATATTCTATTATATTCAAACAGTACAGACAAAGAGAAGAACACCTACCTTAATCCTGAGGCTACAAAAGTGTCCCACGTCCACTTTCTCCCGGGTTTTCTCTCCGCTTCTTCAGAATCATCACGCTTCCTTTTCTTCCTCTCCGGTGAGGAATTGATTTGCTTTCTGCATTTTAAGAAGGTTTTTTTTTGTTTTTGTAAGTGTATAATGACGATAAAGGTTTATATTCTATTATATTCAAACAGTACAGACAAAGAGAAGAACACCTACCTTAATCCTGAGGCTACAAAAGTGTCCCACGTCCGCTTTCTCCCGGGTTTTATTTCGGCCACACGGATCGTAGTCTCTGGATAAAAGGACAAAGAAACAAAGCAAAGGTCAATCAAAAACTGATTAAATGAATCACCAGATTCTTAGATTCATCCGCCTGTGAAACATCCCCTCTTAGTTTCAGATTTAAGATCTGCACCAGCTGTGTGTAAGTATAAACTATAAACTACTACTAAAATTATTATTTATGAACAGTTGTGTTTTGCCTACTTTTTGATGTCTGGATGATTTCTGTGTTCCTGCTCTTGCTCGATGGTCTGTCTCTCTCCGGGCTGCTGCATTGACAAAAAAACGGGTTTTAATATCTCCAATTATAACTGTAAATATCATATCATATAAAAAATGAATTATTGCTTTAATTATTTTCTTTAAACAATATTTAGAAATGTTGTGTTAAGATATGCAAACAAGGCATTATATCCTTTCAAATTAGCTAGTTTACATTTTCTTGAACAAAAATCTTTCATTATTAAGCAAAAACAAAACATTGACATATTAAATTCAAAGGTTTAACTAAAGGAATTTGTTAATATCCATTAGTATCACTACATAAATCAGAACACACTGTCTAAAGCCATACAATAAATCACATTTTTGATCAATAAACTACACAAACCTCTGTAAAAACTTTCTAGAAAATGGCTTTTAAAGATGTGTAAAGTAATAGTAATATGAAGTAAATGAAACACCTCTGTGTGTAATTTGCACGTTTTCTCTCTACTACACTGATAGAAGACATGTAATAGAAGAAATGTCCTAAAATGGACCTGTGTGTGTACATAAAGATCTCCGGTCCTACAACACTTACCTGTCGTCACCGCGGGGTTTTCTCCTCGATGATTTCCTCAGCGCCTTCCTCCCGGTTCTCTCTTGTTGGCAGGGTGGAGGCGCAGTGCTAACTTGCAGCGGCGGGGACACAGGCTTTATAGCAACAGGCGATTGAGGAGGGGGTTGTTGTTGTTGTTGTTGTTGTTGTTGTTGACTCTCTTCATCGTTTATGGAGAGGCTGTCCGATACCTGGGACGAGATGCCCAGGATGAGGGGGTGTTCTTGGGTCCTGAACCAGGCGGGGGGGCCCTCTGCTCCGCTGGTGGAGGGCGACAGGTTCATCTGACCCCCGTCAAAGCCCTCACTCTGATCCAGGCAGACCTCCATCTTTTCACAGCTGGATTTCACGCTGAAAAGAAGAAGAAAAAACATTGTTAAAACCAACGTTCCGAGTCAGGATGTTACTCCACTTTACAGTACTGATAGTTAGTCGTTTTTGCATGCAGTTATTTCTGAACTATTGCGTCACTTGCACATCTCTCTTGCACTATTTTTATGTTATCTTTACGTCTTCAGTTTTGTTGCAGTGTTAAAGAAGCCTTGGATTTAGGATTTTAATTCTCAGAGCTACACTTTTACTATTGTGCAGACGACAATCAAGTCTTTTGAATCGTATCAGAATCAAAAGTAAATAAGATAATGCATTGGACCCAATCAGCGTGATGCGGCTTCTCTTTCTTGTTGCAGATATTCTACAACAGTTGTAATGAGGACTCACTAGAAGCTGTTCTGGTGGTTTTGAGCGAGGCGGTTCAAGGTGATGAAGGGATGCTGAAGAAGATCGCTGGGGGAAATCCTCCGATCGATGTCCAGGTGAAGCATCTTCTTCAGCAGATCCAGGAACACCTTCCGGTCTTCAGTTTCTGCCACGTTGTCTTCGTCCAACAGGTGGCGGGGGGGTTTTAACTGAATCAGAACAAACCAGGAACATTATAGTTAAACCTCTATTCATCTCGGTGGATCATGGAAACAGATTTACGGCAGATGTTCTCATGTTTAACAGCTCATTTTCAAATAGTATTTCCTACCTTTATTATACCATTCAGCGATTTGAATTGTCTGGCACTTGGGTTGGTTTCTCCAGACTGCTGAACGTTTTAAAGATAAATTATATAGGATTAGGTAACCTGTCTCAAAAGGAAATTAAAAACAGTAAGATATTTTAGTTTAAAAGCAACTCAGTGCTGGTACCTTCAATATCCAACAATGTCTCCCGCTCTTCCTTCTATAATGGAAAAACCAATGCGTGTTGACGCCTTTGACCATGAGACGAGACGGAGGATGACCCTGAGTCTGCACTATATGTCGCAGCTGTTGACAAAACACAAACAAAGTCAGTTACACTTACATCAATATTAGGATTTTCAAATAACATAGAAGTGCTTCAGAAAAGTTTACAAAAAGCCAACGTTTTACGCAGTTACAGTATCTCCCTTTTCAAAGAGGCCCTACTATGCTTTCTAGGGGTTTCCCACCGTTTTTTCTGTTGCATTTTATGGTGAAATACACACATTTGCTCTCTTGCACAGAGGTACAGATCGATACGTCTCTGATGTCTGGGCATAATGTATATTTCTATAACCAGGAAGTCATTAGCTTAATCTAATTTAGGAAACATTTTAAGTAAAAAGTGTTTCTAAGTGAGAGAGCAAGGCTAGCGGTTTGTAGCTGCGGTCAGTCTTTATGCTAAGCTAAGCTACTGGATAATACATTTGAGCGTGGTATTGATCCAACTCCTGGAAAGAAAGTGAAATGAAATGTTTCTTAAAGATATTGTTTAAGCTACCACGACTAATATAAAGTGTTCGCATAATTGTGTGCGTGTGTATCCTGCTTATTATCCCTTCTACATAATAAATTAAAGTTTTGCAGTATTGCTACACCCACCATTTCGTGCTCGGTGTCTCCAGGGTAGAGCACAGCGCCCGCAAACAGCTCCGCGGCGATGCAGCCCAGAGACCACATGTCGATGGCTGACGTTGTGGGGAGTCCTAGGATAATCTCCGGAGACCTTAGAAAAGACAAATAAACATATATCGTTTTAGTTTTGAGTCATTTTACAATTTTTTTGCTATTTAACTTCTTAAGCATTAAAGGTCCCCTATTATACTGTTTTTCATCAATATAGTATAGGTCTCAGATATATACAGAACATGTCTCTGATTGGCTGAAACACCAAACAGATCATTGCAGCATCCCACAATCCCCTCTGTTTCAGCCCTGTTTCAAAAGTGCTGATTCTCTGTCTGTTAGTTTAGATGAAAATAAGGAGCCCCTCCCCACGCCCCTCTGAGAGATATTTGGTTAAAAAGAACACAATGGTGCTCTAGGAGGAGATTCAGGTGATAAGGTGGGGAGGGGGTTACCTTGGTTGGTGATTGGCTAATAGTTACACAAGCCAAAACATCGTTATGACATCATAAGGTGGCCAAAATCTGATCAGCTCATTTTCAGACAGGTTTTTATAGAAATGGATCAGGACAAAAAGAGAGAGAATCTTTGTTCCTGAAACTTTCAGAGTCTCTTTACACAGAGGGGACACATGTTGATGTATAGAAGACATGAACAAGTGGATTTTTTTTGCACAATAGGTGACCTTTAAATCTTCTTCCCCCGCTGCTGGTTTCTCACCTGTAATGTCGTGTCTGCATGTAGTCGCCCAGCTCCGACTGAGCGACGTGACGCGCCATGCCGAAGTCGATCACCTTGATTCTCCACGGCTGCTTCCTGTGGTCCAGCAGCATGATGTTCTGCGGCTTCAGGTCCGTGTGCACGACTCCCAGACTCTGGAGCAGCTGCAGCGTTACGGAAACCTGAAATATAAGATCACGAATAAGTCTTTATGCTAAGCTAAGCTAAGCTACTGGATAATAAACACACATTTGAGCGTGGTATTGATCTAACTCCTGGAAAGAAAGTGAGATTAAATGTTTCTTAAAGATATTGTTTAAGCTACCACGACTAATATAAAGTGTTCGCATAATTGTGTGCGTGTGTATATTTTTATCCCTTCTACATAATAAATTAAAGCTTTGCAGTATTGCTACACCCACCATTTCGTATAATCAGTTGCAAAGATGTTGCTTAATTCTTGCAGGCAGGATATTTCTTATCAGTTCTGTGGAAATGTTCAGATGTTCTCTTGTTTTTCTTTATAAATGTGTGTGTGGAGCATCTAGCGTACCTGGTACAGGATGGGGCGGATTTCGTCCAGCGCCAGCGAGCGGTGAGGTTTCTGATAGAGGAAGTCAAACAGACTCGTGTCCAGGATCTCAAACTCCAGACAGACGTGTGTCCCGGAGACAAACACATCGTTGAACGTCACAAAGTTAAACCTGTCGGAGTCAAACGCTTTGAGCACTTCCATTATCTCCATCTGGGGAACAAACGATTGCATGTTGAGAAAATACATCTTTACAGGGCAAGATGAAATACAGTTAAAATTATGATGGACGTCCATTTGAAGTATTAATAACATAAGAAGTAGATACATCGTTACGTCTACCTAGAGGGTCATTAGTAAGGTTCTGTATTTATACCTCACCCATTTTATCCATTCTTCTTTAAGTATATGAACTTGATTTCCAATTGTCATGCCCATTTTATATATTGCTTTTAAAAGATCCTCCCATTTATAGTTAATTATTGCAACTCTAATGACTAGGAATAAGTGAAAATCTTTATTTATTGTCGTCTAATTGTGTTTTTTGGCAGGAAATGTGGGGTTTTATCTACAGAAATACCCCAAAAAAGCACATTATCTCCAGGATTTTGAAGTTTAATTTGTATTTATTTGACTTTTAGTTGTGTTAAAGTATTAAATAATAATCTTCCACATATATTATTCCCAAGAGTAAGATGTATTTTGAATGTTTCTGCTCTTTACTTCCCAGTCGGTTGATGGTATAATGCAGAAAACGAACTTGATGGTTCATTTGGATTATCACAACCAAACCAATTTAGTTGTTTGTACAAAGCCATGAGTCAGACATCTTAAGCGTGCATGTTATACATTGGTTATAACTTATAATATAATAAATATATTAATATAGATGTGATCAGAGTTGTTCCCTACCTCATTCTTTGCCTCTGGTGTTAAGTTCTTTCCCTTCGCGATCTTCACAGCCACCGTCCTGTTGGTGGCCATCTTTAAGCACTTAACGACTTTCCCAAAGGTGCCCTCCCCCAAAAAGGACTGGATCAGGTATTGGGAGGAGGGGGAGGAGAGGACACCCATGGGTTTGCACACTCCCCCTGAAGGAAAGTAGCATGAGGAGGAGGAGGAGGTGGTGGAGGAGGTGTTCGTCTCTGCATCAGGTGACGGAGTTGAGTTGGGGTCTCTGTAAGACTACAGGAGGAAGAAGAAAGAGTGATTAACACATGAAGTCACATTTTGTCTCATCAAAGTCTTTCTGAACTATACAAAACTAAAATATAGCAAAAAGTCAATACAAATGTCGGCTGATTTCACAATTTGGACAATTCAATTCGTGCTTGAACTATTTTTCAAAAACATCTCAAAATGACATTAAATGACATTTTACTGCTTTTTTAATAAGAATAAACACATTATTTGTTCATTTACAAGCCTTAACTAGTATTCAAGATGGATTGGAAGTTGTTAACTCATCTTGTTAGTGAAATATATTAACATATTACAAAAAAACAAGTGCTTTAATGTACAGTCAATGCGAAAAAAGTGGGACTCATTGACAATTCGGATGTTTCTTTTCTTGCTCCTGCTATTTTTTTGTTTGTTTTTCACGTCTTTGTTAACAAAAACAACATTCAAATTACATTTAACTGTTTTTTTTGATAAGACTAAACTGAATTTGATGAATTAAAAAACCTAAAATAAGGTGCAAGATGAAGTAGAAGTTGTTAAATCTTCTTGTTAGTGAAAAAAAGTGTGATACAATGGGATTATAAGAATATATTTTAACATAAAATCGAATTTCTTTGTAAGAAAACTATTATTTTTATGTATTTACTACCAGATTTGATCAACTCACCATGTTGTCACTCGTGTTACTAATCGTGTTTGAAAGTTTTGTTGAGATGAACAAAGTTGAAGTTTCTCCTGGTTGTGTTAACCCGACTGAAGACAGAGTCCAGGTCCAGCCGGAAGCTTCCTTCTCCTGAACATTCCACGGCTTTGTTACGTCACATTCCAAATGGAATCTTAGTTTGGAATGTTCCGGTTGTCATAGCATCGAATAATTCTAAATTAGAACAATGGTGGCTAAAGGTTTTGGAATGTTTATATCGCTGCTAACAAACAATAAAATGACAATTAATAACTATTTGTAATTAATAACTGTGCGACTGTGGCTGTGAGGGAGTGCGTTTGTTTCCACCAGAAGGTTGTGGGTTCGATCCCAGCATTGGCACATTGTGTTTTTATATTTGTATTGTTTTTTAAAGTGCAGCGCGTTTCTTCTAATGGAAATGTTTTGGTCCGTTGTTACGTGTTTGCCTCTGTCAGCCACCGTACAGGGATTGTAAATGAAGGAACTGTAAAATAAATATACATGCATAATAAGACGTACAAAATATTTAACACTAGTTTAAAAACCTTAGATTTGTATACAATAAGACAGAGATGAGCCTGTGATTGTACAAATCTATTCTTAAAGGTCCCATGTCATGCTTTTCCGTCCCCTTGTGTGTTATGAAGGTTTTTATGTAAACGGTCTGCAGAGTCACAAACCCTCAAAGTACACCCTGTAGCGAGTAAATCTCTAACACAGAAAAGACCTGTCTATGCTGCCCCAGAACGCCTCGTTGGAGATTTCTCTTTTTCTTCCTGGGTACAGTGACGTGCCCATACCCAAATGGACCAATCCGTGGAGCCGTTACGTTAAGTCCGCGGAGCCGTTACTTTAAGTCCGTGGATTGGTCCAAATTGACCGGGGGCAGGAGCTCCAACAAGCCGTTTAGGACAGAGAGTGAATACACTATACAGAGATGCTGTATGAGAAACCAATGCGATTTTAGTAGACCTCAACAATGGAATTATGATCAGTAGAAATGGCCATGACATGGGACCTTTAAATATCTACCACATTCGTGCTGAAACACAAATAATATTATTTTTGATAAGTTATTAATTAATCTCTGAGCCGGAAAAAAATAAGATTTTAGGTGCATTATTGTTGTAAGTGTATTTAAGATAATTTAGTAATTGTCTTTCTAATGCTTTTAGACATAATTGTTGGTCCTTGTCGCTCACTGTACCTCGGATGGAGTGAGACAAAGGACAATGAAAGACAACAGCTCTGAGGAGGAGGAGGAGGACAAAGAGGAAGGCAGCGTGGGAGGAGGGAGACGTCTTGAGCGGCTCCTTCAAGCTCATGAACTGCTGGCCTACTTTAGCCTTCTCCATTTTTTATGACACACACACGCACAGTGTTCATAAAGCACATATACACACACACACACAGTCAGGGGCGTCGCCTGGACCTGAAAACATTCGGGGCTTAGCACTACACTACAGTGGCATTTTTCACTGCAACACTCCCCACACGCACACACACAGTACACCCGCGACTGTTACAATGAAGGCTCGATAATCAGCTCACGGCATATAGGCAGGGGTAAAGTGGTATTTTTTATGAGTGGGGGGCTCACCTCCTCGTGGGGGGTCTGGGGGGATGCTCCCCCGGGAAGATTTTTTTTTTTAAATATTGAAGTTAAATGCATCAATCTGGTGCACTTTGAGAGCAAAATGAAGAGATCTATGGATACCTCTCTCAACACCCATATGAAGCAGAACTGTAAACAGATGTACTTTTTCTTTATGGATATTTTACTAATCACTCCCCTTTTAAACTCTATTCTTGTTTTACTGCCATATAGTATTTCATAACTGTTTTTCCTTTATTCTCTTTTTTTTAATAACTATAATGATCATATGAAGGTGTGCCGCGGAAATAATCTTTTGAATAATTTGTGACCAAACCGTTTGAGACCCACTGAGATAACTTAGACTAAAGTTAACTATCTAAACACTCAGAGAGTCCTTTAGCTCACCTGAGTCTCTCAGTCTGAGAGGAGAGGACTCTCCTCCAGCTTCTTGTGGAACAAACAGCTCCTTATGTCCGTTAGTGCAGCTAGCTAACCAGATGCTAACAACACGGTCCATGCTGACACCGGTCTCTCCCTCCCCCTCTCTCCCCCTCTCTCTCTCTCTCTCACATGCGCTATTGCCACACACACACACACAGAGCCGAGCTTGAATGACACACGTTTATTTCCATGCAACTCTCTGATTGGTCTGGTGTCATGCCTCTGTTGCATTCACTGAACACGGGAAATTACAGTGCTGCCGTCCTCTCTTGTGTCATGATGAGGTTCACGTAAAGCACGGTTAATGTATTATATTATTGAGGGAGAATTGTCCGGGGCTACAGAAAAAACATTCGGGGCTAAAGCCCCGGATGCCCAGGCCAGGCGACGCCACTGCACACAGCCATCACAATGCAATGTAGTGAGACTGCAACCTGTAAGTGTGACATGGACACAAACACATGTAACCCTCATAAGCATGCAGACTCTGGGAAATGTAATCTATGAAAATGTGCATGAACACACAAACAACCTGCAGTATTGACACATTAGAAGTGTTTTAGGGTCAGCTGTCTGTGCAGGTGTACTCTCTCTATATATATATCTATTGGTCAATACGGACATTTCAGAGCACACGGCTGTTAAGCAGAATAGTGCTCATTGCTAAGGAGGATCAAGAGAGAGAAGGAAAGAGGTACAGAGACAGAGCTCTGGACGTCAGAGAAATCTCCAGAAGAAGGCAGACAGGAAGTAAACACCAACAGGAACACGGTATGGGCTCTGGCATTATTTAGGACTTGTTAGTGGAAGAGAAACTGTGGACAGACTTGGACAGTTACAGAAAACATCGATCAGTGCTGCCGTTCATTTTAAGTTACGTTGATGTCACAGTTCCAGCCTTGGTACGCAGCGGAGCGGTGGATTGTTTCCTTAGCGGTAGCTCAATAAAATAATTTCGATTAATAATAGGAGTCAAGTCTTTGGTTTATTTAGTATGTGGCCGTGCACCGCCTCGCTGCACATTATCCCTTACGTATGTGATGTTTATGAATGAAATATTTATACTTTGTACATCCATTTACTCTCACTCAGGTGTGTACATTTTGATTAGCTTCTACCCAGTTCACGTTTAATCATACTTAACATTTGGGCAGCCAACTGGCCCCTACATTACGCACTACTGACACAAAACAAAACAAGCTACCAGGATGCTCTTTTTGGGAGGATATGATGGAAACCATGACAAAGAAAAAGAGATGCAGCTACAAATCTGGCAAAGTATTTACTCATGTGTTAAGCTGGTGGAGGGCAATTCCTAGCATGTTTTTTGTGTCACATGCAAGACTGTATTTATACGCTAATGGTTTCAATAGAAAGGTCATATGGAGATCATATCAAAATCTAAAGTGCCTCTCATCATCATGTCCTACATTGTCCCACACAACCCTACCACCTGTGGCCTGTTGGCACTGTTGGAGTAGAATACCTCTGCTACGCGCCGTTCGTTGGATGAGGCTGGATCTCTATTAAATTAAGAAAGGAATTGAAAACACCGGAATCAAAGTTATAACAAATTATCTGAGTTTACTTCTAGTAGGAAACCAAACACATATACAAGTTATACAGAGTACTCCGGGTACCCCGGGCTTTTAGGTCTGTGATGCGAAGCGGATAAATGTGTCGGGATCAAACCAACTCATCAAACCAAAAAGAAATTGGACTTCAGGTCTGTGATGCGAAGCGGATACAGATATCGGGATCAAACCACTCACCAAACCCAAAAGCAATTTTACACACACAAACGTCAGTATTTCTATCTGTCTTTGGGGCGGAGATTTGTCGATTCTTCCTTCCCACTTTTCTCCCAAGCGAATTAGAGAACCCCTGGGGAGGAGCTGTTTAAGCTGACCACCTCCCCCAAGTGTCCTGACTGGCTGGATTCCCTTCTGGTCTGGTTCAATCAGAGTTCGGACCATAAAGTTCCATAAGGTCAAAAGTCAATGTTTATCTTTACCTTATCTTACTCTACATTCCTTTCCCAGGGGATATTTTCACCTAACCTTCCCTCCTTCCGACATTTAAACTCTTCCTCACCTATTTAATGATGTGTCTTTAACGACTTAATGACCGCATCTGGCTTTTAGGGATGATAAGGATGTTGGTGTGTTGAAACACAGAATCTCTGAGCCAGTGAATTTAAAAGTGAGAATAACATTCTTTTTCTAAGTGATTATCTAAAACAGTTCAAAATAATACATGTTTACTTCAATATAGTGTAGAATCATATCTTCTTACTTCAGCACCTGGTCACCCTAAGTAAGAGTGTCAGGGATGGTAACAGAAAAAAAGCAAACAGCAAGAAAAAAACACTGAGAACGCTTGAGTTGTAAAGTGTAAAGCTCATCAGCAGTGGCAGATTCAGCGCAGATGTTGGAGCCCTGAGGGAGCGGCCATTTTAATTATGAAACATTCTGGGGAAAGAGAGTGTGTGTGTGTGTGTGTGTGTGTGTGTGTGTGTGTGTGTACACACTCTTTCCCCAGAATACACACACACACACACACACACACACACACACACACACACACACACACACAATATATATAGATATGCTCACGTATGAACATATAAAGCCACAACAGGCTGCTTAACAAGTCTTTAAATTGAAGAAGAGGGGAAGAGCTAAGGACTTCAAATGCTGATTGGTATTTTTATTTGTATAAATAGTCCCAGATATATTAAAACATATATCTTTCCTTTGTTGATTTATTTACTCTCTACACAAGCAGGGGGGCTGCATGAGGAAGAAGTTAAAAGGATGGATGCAACTGGAGAATATAAGGGATTGACTGAGCAAATACAGCTGAGGGAAATAAAATATGTAACTGTTGTCTATCGAGAAAACAGAAAGTAGTTCATCTTATGATCTGCAAAAAATTATCGCAAGATAGGGTTTTTTTTAATATAAAATTCATCCAAATAATTAAATGTACATGCACAGTAATAATACAATCTTAACGTGACACAGAAGCAATGTCATGTGACACGTATGAAGTGTTTAAATTAGGTTTAATTTGCTTTTAACACCTCTTAAATGTGATGCATGCTGACATAAGAACTCCATATTTTCAGCCACACATGATCTGATTGTTTGCCAAATACTCACGTGAGAGTAAATCTCAGCAGACACCTGTCAATCATGTTCCTCTCGCTGTCTGCCTCATTCTTGTCAGGCAAGGAAAAGACAGTCAAAACCTGGAGGAAAATGAAAAACAATATCTAAATATAGAGAGATCTGACACCGGCATGACTGCACATTGTGAAAAGAGACTCTTGAAGGTCAGGGTTTGTGTCAAGTCAAAATGCCCTTGTGTAAAACACTTGACCCCTACTTCCTCACTCGCTGTCAGACGTGTTTTCAGAAGAAGCATCGGCAAAATGTAAATAGGGGATAGGGGAAAGTCGAGGGCAGCAACAAGAGCTGAGAGGTTTGAAAGTCAGATCTAGGACTCTTTCCAATTTGGAGGAGTTTCCTTTCTGGGACAATAAAGTATATCTGTTGTGTAAGATCAAGTTCTCTCAAAAGAAATGTAAAGAAATTCGCTAACACTTTATATTAAGGTACACAAATTCACCATCAACTAGTTGTTAATTAACATGCATATTAGCAGTATATTGGCTCTTTATTAGTCAGTATTATACACTTATTAATGCTTTATTCTATATGACTATATTCTACAAGTAATAAGTCATTAGTTAAGAGTTCTAATTAGTGCTTATTTATTGTAAGGAAGAGTTTTGGTCTTAATATGCTCTGCTCAATATGGGCCTAATAAGGCAGTAGTACCACAAGAATAGTAATTCTCCCATAATAACACTAATATGATCTATTCTTATGTAACAAGACATGAAACTATAAGTGTTAATTGTGTCAAAATAACAAAAAATGTGGTATTTCTAACTCAGAATTCCCTATTTTAAAGTGAAGTCTTATTCATAACAAATAAGCTAGTAGTTTGACTCTAATATGTTAATTAACAACTAGTTGATGGTGAATAAGTGTACCTTAATATAAAGTGTTACCAAAACATTCAAATAAACCTTTAAGTCAACATGCCTACCTGAACAAACGTGTGCACAAAGTGTGCTTCACAATGAGTCTCGCAGAAGATACTAGCTAGAGTATTAGCAGTAGCCATGGTCATTGTTTATGTTCATAAATATACTTTTTAAGGAGTGATTTTTGAGGGATGCCCCAAGGAACAGACCAGTGTTGCCAACTTGGTGACTTTCCCCAAGTACTTTTCTTAGCAAGTTTTGAAGCTAACACTGCTAGCTACATCAATCGGTTAGCATCATCGGCCTGGGTTTTCTGGTTTGATAATTAAAAAAATGTGACTTACTCTTGTTAGCTTACCCAATTGTACTTATCCAAGCTTTAAAAGGAAATGTATAATAACCAGTAGTTCTATACAGTAATAGTAAGGTGTCTCTAAAAAAAAGGATTAGATAGATAGATAGATAGATAGATAGGTAGGTAGGTAGGTAGGTAGGTAGGTAGGTAGGTAGGTAGGTAGGTAGGTAGGTAGGTAGGTAGGTATGTAGGTAGATAGATAGATAGATAGGTAGGTAGGTAGGTAGGTAGGTAGGTAGGTAGATAGATAGATAGATAGATAGATCGGTATATAGATCGGTAGATAGATAGATAGATAGTACTTTATTGATCCCAATTTGGGAAATGTTTGCGTTGCAGCAGCGTAAGAGAAATTAAGACACAAGAAATAAACAGTCCAAAATATTTCTGAAATAGAAATAAAATAAAAAATGGCATCCCTCTCCATGTTAGCATTACTAGAGGAATGCCTGTTGGTCGGCCTTTACTAACGTATTTTATGTTGTAGAACAAAATAAGGAAATCTTGTAAACTTGTGTTAACCTCAGACTTTATTTCAGGCTTCGAACCAAAAACACAACTTCGAGACGAGAAAACCAGAAGTGGTAACATGCTGACTCATGCTATTTGTTTTTAATCACCTTCTCATTAGTCTTCACACTAGCGTTTGTCCCAAAGGTGATCATGTAATCATCTTAGAACTTATCATGTGTAAATGTTACGACTGGGGCACACACAAAAATGATAGGACCCAAATGCACGACTCCAGACAAAAGATGATTCAAAAAAGGATTTACTTGTGGTGATATTACAATATAATACAAAAACGCTCAAAAGACTTCTCAAAAGCTAACCTAAATTCACTGTAGCACAGAACACAACTGGCTGACAGGCATCACAAGAATCAAAACGATCTGGCACTTGGCACAGAGAAAACAGGGAATAAATACACATACAAGGGACTCCACAGGTGCAAACAATAAGGGCGGGGCAGGTAATCAGGTCAATTGGCACACCTGACCAGGTAGGAGTCAAACTACCTGAAATTAGAGAAGGATCTCACAAAGTAAAACAGGAAATGACAGACAACAAAAAAGGGTTGGCAGACGCGGACTTGACAATATGAACTAAACAGAGAAATAATACTAACAAATCTGGCGAGACACAACAGTAAATCCGTTCACATAAGCATGAAGGCAGTCACAGTATTGATAGCATCACTGCTTGAACAGGAGAAATTGATTATTATTTCTTCATAAAACAGGGATCATGAACCCAGCTCATTGTTTGTGTAGCCCCGGGTGAAAATAAAGCAGAGTTACAGAGGTGTGAAAGCCAGGCAGCCTGAGGCAGTGTTCTGCCCAGGGCACAGCAGATATGATGAGCTTGTTATCTGTCTTATTTACTGGCTGGTGCGAAGTGCTCCCGGGGCGTTCATCACCTCTCCCGTGCATTTTCATGATTGTGCTCTGTAATTTCAAGGCCCGAGGTAGTACCTTTTTACTACTTTGCTCTGCTTCTCTCTTTATATCTCCACATGTCTCTCAGTCCACTCTTATTTTTTCAGGAATCCCATTTAGTATTTCAGGATTGCTGTTTGATCAAAGGTTAGCACATGACCCAAAGAAAATAGAAATTTCGGATAGCTTTTTATTCATAATCCAGTCCAATTTAACCAAAAGAATATGACTGCAAGAACATTTTGTTACACAACAACAAGCAAAAGCAAGAAATGGACAACAAGTAAAATCAAAACAAGACATTTTAATAAATGTAAATTAGATGCATTATTAGAATAAACAAAGACAATATATTTGCAGGTTCTTTAAGTCCTTTATCATACTGAATGATCCGTAACATTAAAGGCGACCATTTTTCAAAGGACCTAGTTTTTTGGAAATGAGTAAGAGGTGGTTTGTCCACTAATCAGAATGTGCAAATTCAAAGAACACTATTTGTCCCCAAGGGCCAATTTGTAGAGCTTACAAGACTTGCACATTAAAAGTAAACACAATATAAGACAAAATTGCAAAACAACTTAAAAAAGCTTTTTGGTTTTTTTATCAAAAAATGCATGCAGGTCAGGTTAATGCCTCATGTTGAGTCAAACCCTAATTCTCCCTATAATTAGGCCCTGGCTTATGAATGGCATTGTATAGTGTTGCCATGTGGTTCTGCAAATGGCTGAAAGATATTGTAATGTAAATGCAAACCGTTTAGAAAATCACAAAATACTTCCAATATGAGATGTTGTGCAATGGAAATGAAATGAAACGAAACCAGCTATTTCTTATTTGAAGTTGTATAGTCTCCTTCCCATATCTCTGCCCATATCTCTACAGAGACAGAGAAGTCTACACAGATTTTTTCCCATCATAGTATACATCCAAATGCTTAATGTTCTTCAATTATTTTCTAACGGTTCTTGTGACCTTTTGTAAAGACAATCCTTAGGGAATTTGTATTGAATAAATTGTCCTTGCCTCTGGGTTGACCCTTAACCCAACTTTATTAAAATGACTTAATCATTTGAATCATAAACCTCTAAGCTAAGGAGGTGACGACAGTTTGACCATGTCTTTTTTGGAGGAAATACATCGCTTGCATGCACAAAGCCTTCAACCACACAGAGGTGTATTTTCCTCATCATTTTCTCCAGACCTGGTTGAATCTGCTAAAATGCTTGCTGCTTTGTCTGCTCAGTCGAGTGATGCTGCGTTTTTGGCAAATAAATGAACCCCATACCTGTATTTGTGAACATTTGTTTTTTTCTGAATGCATCTGGGCATATAGCTTTTTCAGTGGAAAAGGAGGCTGGCAGGTGGAAGCTGGAAGTCAGCCACCATTGTTATTATGACTACACTGTCCACGATCATGTGTTACACCTTTCGACTGTTGTCATCATAACAACGGACCGGCGCAAATGTCACCCGGGCTCTGTCAGGGGAAAACTGTTTCCATCGCAACAGGATCTTTTATCCTCTTTTGCCGATTGAGTGGTGTACTTAATGCTTCTACCAACAAAACATGATGTCAGGGAACAGCCAACACACACACACACACACACACACACACACACACACACACACACACACACACACACACACACACACACACACACACACACACACACACACACACACACACACACACACACATACACATTATTGTTAACTCTCCCTCCCTTTTCATACCAGTGAGACCCTCTGATGACCCCACCAGTCACAGTTCACCAGGAAGTGGAGATCTATGACCCCACCATACTAATGCCCTATGCTGTTTCCCTGGCAACCAGAGGGACAGATTTACAACACTTACAGGTCGGTATGAGCGTGCACACATGTGTGTATTTATGTGTGTATGACGACAGGGTTTAGAAATGGAATTGCATTCAGGAAGATTGTATTTGGTGTGCATTATGTAATTATTATGAGGAGATAGAAACGGGGAAGCAGCATTACAAGATGGTTAGAAAGTGACAGTGATGTTGCCGTGGTGATGATAAAAGGAAAAATAATAGCGGAGAAACGCTGGGCCAGATGCGATTCACTAAGCAGGTGGATTTAACCCTCAACACTCCACCACAGGATACTGAGGGTTAGTAAACACACACAAACACAGTTGGAGTCACGGTCCTCATCTGTCAACCAGATGCCCGCTAACATACCCCGCTCTGAGATAGTCACATGACCCTGCCCCTCCCTGCACACCTGTCTCTCATTTAGTCCCAGAGTGGATTCTCTAAACCTGTTAGTGTTTGATGTCTGTGATCTGTATTTGATTTTGTTTACCTCTTTGGACTGCCTTCATGTTGTGATACTATAAGCCTTTTTATATGTGGAGTAAGGACTAAGATCTTTAACTCAAGTATAAGTAAATACTGTAACACTGTTAACACATACTCTGTTGCAAGTAAAAGTCCTGCTATAAAAATGCTACTTAAGTGTCAGTTTGTAAGTACTATCAGCATCAGCATGTACTTAAAATCACAAACATTGAAACACATTTTGTAAGTTTATTGAATTCTATGCTAAAGCTTCATTTGTGAGGAAACAAGTCACTTTAGTACGGACGGTGGCCCTGAAGTGCAAGACACCACAGCATTTCACAAAACACTACAGCATTTCAGAAAACACCACAGCATTTCAGAAAACACTACAGCATTTCAGAAAACACCACAGCATTTCAGAAAACGCTACAGCATTTCACAAAAATGCGTTTCACAAAAATGCGTGTTTTCTGAATGGAATCGGATCGATCAGGCTAAACTAACCTGTAGCTGCTCCGTCCACACTCACAACAACGTCATACAGACATAAATAAAGCAGCGACTGTATTCGCCATGACATAGACAGTCTGTGGTTTGTACATGTTTAACTTTTGTCCAGTTTCTGAACAGATATGAGGAGCTGTGAGTTCTGAGTGTGTGCTAACAACAGCTAATGGCTGATGTGTTGGGACATGTTACACGGTCGGGTGCTGACCAATCACGAAGCGTAATTTCTTGACTGGCAGCAAAAACAACCAATCACAGCAGTGCTTCTCTGGCTGGCTCTGTCCAATCACAAACAAGAAGTGTTCTCCCTAAAGGAATACCCTTTCCGTCCAATGTGAAATGCTGTGGTGTTTTGTGAAATGCTGTGGTGTTTTGTGAAATGCTGTGGTGTTTTGTGAAATGCTGTTGTGTTTTCTGAAATGCTGTAGTGTTTTCTGAAATGCTGTGCTGTCTTGCACTTCAGGGCCACCGTACTTTAGCTCCCTAATGAATATAGCGGAGAAAACATAATTCTCCCTCAGATTTGTAGTGAAGTAGAAGTAGAAAGTGGTATGGGTATTGCATAATTATGTGTACTTAAATGCTGTACTTGAATATATGTACTAAGTTACATTTCACTTTCTTTGTCTAAAATAGTTTTGATTAAACCGCCAACCTGCTCTCCTCTTTTCGTTGTCCCAAATGTGAATAGTGACGCTTTTCCCATTTTCCCACTTGACTACTTCCTCTTACATCTCTCTTTTTTGCCCGTCTTATGTAAAGATGTAAGTGTTGAGTCCAGCTCATGTTGTGTTTCTACCGATGAGAGGGTACTGCAAGAAGGGAGACATCTCCAGTTTTCCCTCACTCGCTTTATCGCCATCCCTTGTTCTCATAGACACTTACATAGACATTCTCATTCAATGTACACTTACACCGGCTGCACACAATAAATGGATTAAGTACTTTATATAGCAATATGCTTCTGCCTTTTCTGTTCAGTCCATTAGAGACTTGACTTGATTAGTGGGCTATCTAACACACACACAATCATAAAGTAATGTTGATATTCCATTAGCTGTATAGGATAACAAATATTAAGGTGTGTGTTTGTTGGTATAACAGGTCAGACGACTGCTCTTAAATGTCTCCCCTGATTCATTCAAGCTTTAGTTTATTGTGCAGTCAGCTTCCTGGGCATTCAAATCTAACACACTCTCACTGTGTTGCAGTCCTGTAATGCTTTTGGAAAATCGATAAATGTTTTGTGTAGTTTTTACGCCAGGCTCTGAGAAGTTTGGCCAGCACCCAAACAGGGATAAACAATTAAGCTGAATATTTACGTGCCAGGCAGTCTAATAAAAGGAGTTGATTATAGAACGAACTGATACAGTTGGTGGAGTGCTACACATATCGTCTCCAGGGAGCTGGCTGCTGTCGAGAGTAAATACCCTGTCAGTTTTTCCCATAATGCAATGAGAACTCGTTTTTGCTTTTGTTTCTTGATATCACCCGCTTGTGTGTTACTGTTCTTAACCTTGTCGATCATGGTTCAGGTTTCTGTGCAGGTAAAGGCAGTGAGTCCAGGGCATACCCCTGTCACCATCACTATAGAAGAGTACTGGTACAATATAAGCTCCATGGCAACACTGCACGCCCACACTCCCCGCAGGCTGCGTTCAGGGGACATGCCTCTGTGTGTGTGTGTGTGTGTGTGTGTGTGTGGTGTGTGTGTGGTGTGTGTGTGTGTGTGTGTGTGTGTGTGTGTGTGTGTGTGTGTGTGTGTGTGTGTGTGTGTGTGTGTGTGTGTGTGTGTGTGTGTGTGTGAGAGAGAGCGTGTGAGAGAGAGAGTGTGAGAGTGTGAGAGAGAGAGAGAGAGAGGTGGAGTAAGAGAGCAGAGGCTGTTAATTGATCTATTTTTCAGGCTGTTCAGTTGAATCAGGATGAAGGACAGAGACACGTTTTTTTTAATGAAACCACGGGGGCGTTGTGCTCTGCTTCCTCCCCTGACAGGACTTTTTCTGTTGCCTCTTGGTCGGACATAACTCAGCTACCTGTAACTCCTCTGATTTCTATCCTCACAGCCCGGCCCGGTGTCAGTCATACGTTCAATTACCAATCGACTCTTTATTTTTCTCTGTCTGTGCTTTCTTCTTTTCTAGGTTTCTGTGTCTGAGGCATTGACCTTTGTCAGAGTGTAACGCCTCATTGTATATGTAGCAGGTCCCATGTTTTGACCTCTGGCCCCGAGGAGCAGGATGTGCACAGGCTGAAGGTGGAGACAGTCAGCCAATTTAGAGTCCAATGGGCAGCAGCATGCCAGAAGTGCTACCTGTCTCTCTCTCCTGTTGGGACTCTGGTATGTGGTTCAAGTCAAAATATATTTTTAGCATCACAGCCGTACTCTACAGTTATCTCTTAACATCATCACTCTGGGTGCATTATTATATGAACTGTGTGTCTGTCCAGCAGCCACCTGGTGTTTGTCATTATTGAATATTCAGGCCTCTATCTACCAGCTTTAAAGGAAGAGAAGTGGGCTGTAGATCCCCTGTTTCTCCCCCTCCCATCTTCTTCTTTTTCTTTCTCCATCTGTACCAAACCCTGCCCTCAGTCCCAGTATCCCAAAAGCACAGCAAGTTTCCTCATTCTTTTCTCCCTGCTCCACGCACGCACGCACGCACGCACGCACGCACGCACACACACACACACACACACACACACACACACACACACACACACACACACACACACACACACACACACACACACACACAAACAGAGGATTACATTTGAATTTCTTATTCATTCGAACTGCTCCCCCCTCCCCCCTCTCTCTCTACCTTCTTCCATCCCTGCCCAGTTACTGAAAGGGATGTCGGTTTCCATAGTGACTGTATGTGTCTGTATCAGAAGGGAGTTTCCTAACACGCACCAGAAAGGATGGCGAGCACAGGGAGTCACAGAAACACACATGCATGAATTGGGGAAACTGTTGATTAGCAATCAGTATGTCTTTCACACTGGCTTCATTTTTAATGAGCTTGGTGAAAGCTGTTGATTTGGTGATTCTAACAGGAAGAGGCTTCAGCGTTTTTACAAATAGGGCATTTAAGTCAAATGGATGTTGTTGTGACACATGATGTAATGTGAAGAAAGTGACTTATATTGCCCAGCTGCAATATATTGATCAACAAGGTTTGTACAGGGTTTACATTGTTTTTAAGGATGAATGAATACAGTATATTATGGTCATTACATGGTGTCCTATTTCACAATTTGAAAATGAACATTTGTGTAGATAGATACAAGTTGTGCTTTATTTTCCAGCATTTCTGGTTGCTGTTTGTTTCTCACTTTCCAGAGGAATGTAGGTCATGTGGACGGAGACTGTAAATTGGCTATTTTTGTGAGTGTGTTTGTGTGTCCTCTGTCTTCCACCAAATGCATTCAAAGCTACAGGCTGTCGAGACCTGGAATAGGAATAAATGGGTATAAAATAATACAAAAATAAATAGACTGGACGAATAAATGAGGAAACTAAATGGATCTCTGTGTGACAAAGCATAATTTTCTTTTTTTTTGCAGACATCACAATCAAATAATTGCTCAAAAACAAAATGTGTTGACTTTCTTTTTTGTGTAATCTACCATTTGAAATATGTATGAGATTACTCATGAAATACATTTATTCTGACTGCAGAACTTTTCTGACATTGGTAATAATCCATTGGCCGCCTGTGTAAACACACTAGCAATTGGCTAACCAAAACAACTGAGAGGCATCTGGCTGGTGATTATATGTATATTTACATTTTCTGAGCCTCTCTTCCATGCAAACAATCGACAAAAGCCTTAACACATTATCAGTCTCATCCATTAGGAGCTCGACTGCAATTAGCCAACACCAAGTGTGCTCAAACACTCTCAGTAGGTAGGAACAGCCTGTGTTGACATCTCTCTGCCACCCTGTTTTTCTCCTTCCAACTTATTCCCCTCTATCACGCTATTCACTGCTTTGCTAATGATCTGAATACATATTTTTGATAGATTTATTCCGATGTCCATCCACCGCCTCTTGTACCTTTCTCCTCTCTGTTTCCTCCATATAGAGCTGCAGGTAAGAGGGTTTGACCAGAAGGGGGTGCAGCTTGACGTCCTCCCCTCCTTCCCAGTGACTCCTCTTCATCTCCCTAAATGTTCTTTCACACTTGGTGCTGGCAGACACACTCACAGCGTGCAGACTATTTAAGCTACATGGTCAGAATAATTCATGCAGGAAATGATCACAGCCACAGGAATGATTAATTTCGAGCGGTGACAAGCTGACATGACTGATCGCCAGGCTTTTAATACTCGCGGCCATTCAGGGATAGCATCCATCACAGTGACCCTAACTCCTGCAGAGGTGTGTGAACTGTGTGTGTGTGTTCCTGTCTGTTTATGTGCATTCAGTGTGTGTGTATATTTAAGCATAGTTTTACAAATGTATCTAGATGGTGAAAGATTTGCAGCAAAGCAGACCCAACCTAAACTATAACAACCAACCATGATGTAACCCACCAGAGACACACTTACACTTACACTTCATCATATTTGTATCCTTTTACCTACATTAGGAAAGGCGTCAAACCTGTCCAACCAAAATATTTTGCTGTGTGTCTTTCCTTTCACAGTTTCGATAAACAGGAACCTATCATTGACCAAAGGCCGTTCAGGATAATTGGGAGTGTGGCAATAAGGGTGATAACGCAATTTGCCTGCTGATTATGCTACAGATCAACTTGGCATCACAGTCAATAGCAATAAAATAAGCATTTAAACGAGTGTGACGCAAGTTTTGTGTTTACGTTCCACTTACCACTAGCATGTTGGCATCACTAATTGTTTTATTTAAAATGTTGTTTGTTTTTATTCTTCAAATTGACTACCAATAGATTTTGAGTTTTGGTCACTTTGGGTATATGGTGGGTAGTAACATGTTATATTGACTCTGTTACATATACTTGAGTAATGATTATTAAAAAAATGTACTAAACACTTTTTACTCTTAAATGAGTATATTTTCTATCAAATGTATGTACTACAACTTACTCTGTTACATTAGGTTACAAACTTCTTGCTGCTATTACTGATACATTAAGCTCTAAAACATTTTTTCAATTATTGCACGACAGCAACAGTTAGGACAACTGACATGCAAACAGCATTATGGACCATTTGTTTTTCTTGTTTTGTTTGCAGCACCCATTTTGTCATTTGTCTGGTTCTGGATATGGCATTTAAATGAAAATAAACGTACACAGTAACCTGTTGAGAGTTGTGATATCCTTGTTTAATCTTATTCAAGTTGTTATGTAGTTTTACCTCTACTTGACTCTATATAATTATAATGTAACCATGCTTTACCATTTTTGTTTACTCACCACTTTGTGCACGGTGAGATGTAGGACCCTCTTTAAATCTGAGTACTGAGTTTAAACAAGTAAATCTGTAGGCATGTGCTGAAGAGTCTTTGACACTCTCTACATTTACCTGTGGAGGGACTATAAATTAAGAGAAATCTGTCATAACGCCTTTGTGTTATTTCTAGAGTGCCAGAGATGCCATCTGCCCTGTGCTCCGTGTCAGTGTGTGACAGGACATAGCTCGTCTCTGCGGACCCCCGGGGGGCTCCCACACCTTTGGCCTAGACACCAGCTCTGCTCCGCTGGAAGTTGTTGGTTGCCATGGAGTTAGTGGGGTCAGCCAGACCCTGCTCATCAGTGTTCAGGTCAGTTGATTGTGCTCTGGATGCTAATGATGTGTAATGAGTCTGTCCTTGGCAAAGGAGAAACTGTGTGTGTGTGTGTGTGTGTGTGTGTGTGTGTGTGTGTGTGTGTGTGTGTGTGTGTGTGTGTGTGTGTGTGTGTGTGTGTGTGTGTGTGTGTGTGTGTGTGTGTGTGTGTGTGTGTGATCTTGTCATCTTGTCATCTTGGCTTTTCCTTTGTCACTTTGAGCTCTTCTGTGACAGCCTTGTACAAAAATGTAACACTTCCTCACCCTCACACTCTCTCTTGTACACACTTGTAGTCTCTACACACAGATTATTTTTTCTTTCAGTCTTTTTCACCAAATCCTCTGTCATATTACTTTTTATTCTACAATTTTTGGCTTTGCAACATTCAATACTGAGATAAGAATGCAAACTGCTGAGATCAATACTGTTAAAATTAATCCCTCCATGTCTCAGAAAGATTTCTCTGCCTTCTTTATCGATCTTCCTGTCCCATTCTGCTCTCTTCCTCCCACTCCACCCAGAGATATGGCACGGATGATTTCAGATTTGGACATCTATCTTTTGGTCCCATTTCTTTGTCTGACGGACAAAGAGCTTTAGCAGTGCAGGACCCCACTGACCACACTGCCTTTCTGTTATCGCTGCCTCTCTTTAGCCAGTCTTTCCGGGAAATGCACTTTGCTTCAGTACCACACAAACAGGAGCGCATAATTCAAACAAAAACTCAGAGCAGACAAGTGTTTACTCCGGTGTCTCAGGGCAGCTCGTGAGCATCTTGGGTCAGTAATGGTTCAACACAGGTTAGAGGAAAAACAGCAAGTGCCCACAGAAGTGGGATATTTAAAGATGTATGGATGAATGCACAAATGCGTAGTGTGTGGCTTGGGTAGATTGTGTGTCTATTGAACTGTGTCTTGTATCTTCGGGTTGAAAGAGGCGCCCCTTAGAAGAATGAGTCCTTCACCTTGCAGTACACCATTTCCCAGACATTTAACACCAATCTGAAACACCTGAAAAACACACAGGCAGTGACTGACACTGACTGTGAAAACACACACATCACACTTCTGACATGTTTAATGAAGTATGACTGAAGTTCACTGCGTTTATCTATCAGGATGCTATGAAAATAACTGCCTTGGAAAATGAGTCAAAATCAATTTAATCTTTTAAATCCCTTACAAAATCACTTCAATAAACAGGCTGTTATCGCAATCAATTCTTAACACTGCCGTTAGAAACATTGAGGATCCTTTGTTTTTTCCTGTAATACCCAAACTCCTGTATTTGATTGCACACTTCTACGTTTAGCGGATCTTTGTTCATTAGTTGTTTTTAACGCATATATTTAGATATATTATTTTATTATTTATTAATTGTTGCCCCTGGGTTTTATTGTAGGAACGTTGTTGTATGATAAACACTTTGTAAACATTGTTTTAGGAAAAGCTATACAGTTGTGTATATGTATAAACTATTATTATTATTGAGTACCCGATCTCAAGTATTTTCACCCTTATGCAAATGTAGTCTTAATGTGTGTTCATGCTGGGAGTGGGACATTGCACTGTGGCACCCCCTACCTGCAACTGAACAGTTTACAGCCCCTCAGGGCTGAAAGTATATCAACACCAAATGCACTTAGTCCTTCATAATTTAATTTCTATGTACAGTTACACTCTTCTGTCATTCCCGCCAGGTGTGTACAGATGTTGAGCTTCTGTCTGGTGTCAGGTGAGCTGTTTTGCCGCTGCTCTGCACTGAGCGTCTCATTTATCTTTTTGAGGCTCTTTGTGGGGTCAGTCCTCTGTCCCAGATGCTCCAGGTGTCCCGGAGACACTGATCAACCTGCTGCTCTCTGACAGGCTGTGCTCACTGTGATGGATCCCAGGGAATACTCCCATCCCTCAAGGTGTGCTGTACACACACACGTTGTGAAACAGCCTTTTAAAACCCGTGTTAAATATATGCATTCTAGCTTTTGAAACAATCTTCATTTACCCATAACACAAGTAGTTCCCTAGCTCATAAAGCTAGCAGTAGTGAGTGTTTCCTTCACGTCTTTGACATCAGTTTTAGTTTATTTAATCTACAAGGGTCTGCATTCAGCTTTCAACATTTTTAAAACGAACTATGTATGACTATAATTAATGTCTGCAGCAAGAAAAAAAAAATTGTTTAGACCTTTGATGAACTTAATATCTTAGAAGACCTTTTTATTTGGGCGAACACTAATGTTTACAGCACACTGCCGTGTAAAACATGATTGACATTAGATGTCAATGTAATTGTTACCTTAAACTTCTGATATAACTTAAGAGTTGTCTAAAAAGGCAGTGGATGAAAAATAAATGACATTATTTATCGTGTTTAAGTCACTCAATAACCAGAAGGCACGTCAGAATAATTAATTTATCATTTTATTTGTAAGTCGTGTCTGATATACAAGCACAGGACAAAAATGTCACCATAGTAAAAAGAAAGCTATAATTCCCTGCTTTTGTTCAATAAGCAATTTCTTTATTTAGTATACAGACTGTGCAAAGGACCCATAAGCCTCAACTAAAGCATAGGGACACAAATTAATTTAGCTGATTCATCTCAAACAGAGCTAGTGTGATTGTTTTGCAACTTCACAAGAATCCTTCCCACATGATCATGTTCACAGGAAGCTTGCAAGCACATGTAAATTCACAACCATAATCATTCACATCACTGGGTTTGTGGTTTACAAGCATCAGGAAACAGAAGCAGAGCCAGCTATATCTATCCCTGAATAAACCCTCATTCAAAGTCAGTGGGCTCTCAACCACCTCTGGCTTCACAACAGGCACTGATAACCCCAATCACGCTTTAAATAAAATGTTGACTTGCTTGGCGTAATGTGAACATTATCTGTAGTTAATTGTACAACCTCACCTCCTTGTAAAAGGTGTACCCTTAAATCATTGAGGGTGTAATGCAACAAATGCAAATTGCTCGCCACAGAAAACTGTTGAGGCCACTCATCTGTTTAAATTGATGAAACGGTCTTCAAATGCCCTGACCATTAGCTTCACATCTTTAAGGGGTCATCTGATAAATGACATCTAAGAACCTTCAGCAGGTAAAAAGAACAAACTAGATGACACACATGCAAGATTATTTTTACCAAAAAACAACCTAAGTTTATTAAGAGTAGAGGAATTATTGGATGTGATGTTGGTCGGGTTTCAACAATGCCTTTGTGCATATCAAGTAGAGAGACTTCTTAAATTACATGATTTGTTTGCCCGCTCTCCATTTCCTCATTGCTGCATCAGCTCCATGGCAGTGTTGCTTGATGTCCATCAAGCGCTGATCATTCTCCTCCTAAACTGAGTCCAACCACGTCCGGGCCAACTAGTGCTGTTTTTTCCTGAATGAGCATCCTGTGGAAAGATGGAGAAAGTTTTAGGCTGTTATGTTGAATTTGGGTTGATTGTGACTAAAAGCCCTTCAAGATAAAAAAAAAAAAAAAAACTACTACCAATTATTTGCAATATAGATTAGTTCTCGATTAATCAATTCATTGTTTGACCTGAAAATGTAAAAGTATCACAAAAATAAAAAAGCTGTACAATTTCCCAAAGCCTAACGAGACATTTCCAAATGTAAGGGATGTGCAACTGAAAGCACCAGAAAGACCTCAAGTTGTTCTGGTGTTTCTGTACATTTGAGGTTAAGAACTTTTGGGCCCTTTAATAAAAGGACTATAACTTTCAGAAAAGTATGCTTTGTAGCAAGGCGTTTAGCTAGGTTTATCAAGTAAACTGAACTAAATAGTGCTTTAACAATCTTAAGGATTAGAGGTACAAAGCCAGTAAAACAGCTGCGATGTGTATAAACCGACTCAGAGTCAAGGATATAACAGATAAGAGAACACTAAAATGTAGCTATCTGCCTTTTTCATAGACTGAATCACCTCCAAACACATGGTTTAAGTGCCAAAGGTTGCACTCATAGTAACTCAAAGCAGCAGAGCGCACTGAGCATGTGGTTACCACGGCAGCAGAGCACCAGATAGAGTGGGTGGGACCGTGAGAGCTTCAGTAAAAAAACAAACCTTGACCTTAAGCTTAACCACTTCACCAACATCTTTTATACAGTAACAGCATTCTTTATGTACTCCGACTTGGGAAGCAATTCTGATACATACTATATCAGAAAGAAAACGATATGCTGTCATTCTAAAAGTATATCCCATTGTACTCAATGTAGGAAGTCTAAACAAACGTAATATACAAACATGTGTGCTTGCAGAGTGTGTAGAAATGGATCAATGATGATGAATTTCTGTCACAACCACAAGAGTCACTGTATGCCTTAGTAGACACCCCTTTCATGACGGAAACATTGAAAAGGCAACACAAAAGGCAAATATATATGGCTATCGATTTAGGGAAAGTTGTTGTTGGTAATCCATCCCTTCCAATGAATGTCATATGTTTCAAATAGATACGACAACCTGTCTGTGAGGCTAATTGTCAGTGATGGATGAAATCAATTTTCAATTCCAGTCAGGGTCAGCCAGACGGTTTCCAATAGACATTGGTTTATAATGAATGCATGATATAAGAACAAGCATAGCACATTTATAGAAAAAATTCTATGCTCTAAGTGACATCAGTATATACGTTTTATACATGGATGTGTAGTGCTAAACCTGTATTTGGCGTGATCGGGTAGACCATTTATTTCCGTTGCATGCTGGTTACCTTCTGTAAGGCGAGCTTTCCCTCCTGTAGGCTGGCAGAGCACTGTGGAGCAGCCGACACACAGCACTACAGTCTGAGCGTGACTGAACACCGTGGTGATCTTGTAGCAACCTGCAGGCGGCACAAACATAAAATCATTAGATGAAAACGCCATTATAACCAGTTAGACATATATACTTTTGGGTACTGATATGTCCTTGCAGCTGTCCATGTAAAGGAATTACTTGAAACTCATTTAACAGACAGTCACAAGTGTTGATGTATGCCTTATTTGACACCCTGATCACTATGAGAACAATGAAAGGGCAACACATAAAGGCAAATATTCTTAATACACGTCTAATGTAAGAAAGTATTTCAATCTGGAATATATAAAAGGTGAAAAATGACAACTGAATTACAAGTCATAAAGTTAAAGTCCTGCAGTTAGGCTTTAAGTTTTTCAATATTTAAGTTTTGTGGGAGTAAACACAGCTTTTAATTTTGTATTTGTAAATATTTTTTGATAGAATCTTCTCATAAATGTATTGTAATTTGTTCTACTCTACACGTTTCTTGTTTATTTTACTATGTTTTTTCCATGCACCATTCCAATATAACACATTTATTGTATAGGAAAATACTTTCTGGCTCAACTTTTGTACTTTGCACATGCATCTCTCATCTAAATTATCTATAAAAGTCTGACTAGGTTATTACTTATTTAATACATCCTATGGTTGCTTAGTAAACACACTGACCTGGACATTTGACATCCATAAAGTAGGAGTTGGGACTCTGAACGAGGCGTTTTTTCTTGTGACACCTCTTCTCCTCCTCAGAGCTCGGGTGTAACAGATCCTTTGCAAGCTGGAAATAAAATAAAAAAGGAAAACAGTTAATCATACGTACTCTGGAAATTACGGTTATATAAGGATACAGTTAAGTGGTCTACAAACGTTACGATAAGATAACCGGAAGCAAAGGTCGTTTTACAGCTTTCGAAATCAGTAAATGCGATTAATAGAATAGTTAAAGTGAAACGGAGTAAATCAAGGATATTTCAAGCGTGTACACCCATTCTGATTCAGCATATAAACTAGGATCGTCGAAAGTTGAGTTTAACCCTGAAAAATTAATCAGCATTACAGACCGCGTGGCTGCTTTGTTGAACACGTGTTTCGCCATATTGAGTCCGTTGTACATTTATATTACAGCACTAAACACGTTGATTTCTCACTCAAACGAAACACTTAATTGCAGTGTATTAAATTACCACTATGAATAAACCATTTTAAACAGTTGATGGCAACTATATAAGTCGAAGAACTACTTACTGGCATGTCTGCGTTGTAGAGCTCCTGTCACCAAAAAAGCACACTGACGACAAACCGGAAGTGAATAGGCAAAGACCCGGCGGAAGAGAGAAGAAGAAGAATATATATTATTTATTTTTAAATATATTTTTTAAACATCAATTTATTCAAACTACGTGTCAGCGTTGACCTACGCAAACTTGCAAAAATATCTACCAAGAAACAGCAACACGCTTTTAATTAGAATATTTATACAACGGTTTACCTTTTTTTTTTAAACGTGGCATTCCAATGACTTCTGTCTGAAATGTGTCCAGCAGTGGTGGGAGAAGTACTCAGATCTTCTACTTAAATAAAAGTAGAAGCACCAGAGTGTATGAATACTCTTTTACAAGTATAAGTACTTCAATCAAAATGTTACTCAAGTAAAAGTACAAAAGTATTAGCATCAAAATATACTTAAAGTACCAAAAGTAAAATGACTCATTCTGCAGATTGGCCCATTTCAGAATAATATGATATGATATGTTTTGATAATAATGTATTGATGCATTAATGTGTTTGTCACAGCTGGTAAAGGTGCAGCTATTTTTAATGACTTGTTATGCTGCAGGGAAGCTTGTGAATTTACTCCAGGTGTTACTAAAGTGTGATTTAAGTGTTGATTATATTTCACATCCTTAATCCAAATCTGCAAAGTAACTAAAGTTATTAAATATTTGTTTCGGAGTAAAAGTACACAATTAACCTCTGAATTGTAGTGGAGTAGAAGTACAAAGTAGCAACAATTGAAATACTCAAGTAAAGTTTCTCAAAATTGTACTTAAGTACGGTACTTAAATCTACTTGAGTAAATCTTCTTAGTTACTTTACACATCTGGTGTCCAGACAAACAAATTGAATTTAGCTACATGTTTAAAAAAAATCAGATATGAGTTGTATTTCATGTGTCTACATTTTGACCCATGAGCTCCACACTTGACCCTAGGCATTGACTGATAATGCTGTATATTTGCCCTAAGGTAACTTTAATGGGTCGCCTTATGTCTGCCTGACTACTTATTTTCCCCATTACAGTTAAACAGCATGAGGAGAACAAAGCATGTGTCAGATAACCACACCAGAGACCACAGCTTGTGGCATTAAGCCTTAAGGTATGCCGTTTATTGATGTTTTTACTTGTAACTTGTTTTCATATTATGGTTATAACGTGCATATCTCCATGGCTGGATTATGAGACAGTGGGCCACTGGGAGATTGTCTATCTGACAGAAAAAAGGCCCAACCACCTTTCCTGTGAGCAAGACACATTACATTGTTGTGTCAATTTTGTGTTTTCGTAGTCATGTTTTCTCTGTATTCTCTTGGTAGTTGTTATTGTCTTATTTTTAGGGCTGTCAAGTTAACGCGTTAATAACGCGTTAACGCAAAAAAAAATTAACGCCACTAATTATTTTAACGCGATTAACGCATGTGTATTTTTTGTCCTCGGCCGCCGTAGTTTCAGAGCGCATCGAGTTTAAAATACCATCTACAAGCTGATGCTGACAGCCCCGCTCCTGCTGCCCGCTTGTGGCAGACCACACTTCCACGCTCACCGGCAGGCCCGGACTGGCCATCGGGAGGACCGGGAGGGTGTGTGTGTATGTGTGGCGCGAGCGAAGCACACCTTACGTGTTGTTGTTAGCATCTGGTGCTAGCTAGCTGAGCTAACGGATATAAGGAGCTGTTTCAATGAAAACAGAGGAGCGACATTTCGCCGACAACTGCGCCGAGCACTTGACTTTATGCAGGTAGCCAGACAGCACACTCAGCACGGATAGTGCGCGCAACACAGCTCATACACACAGGCATATATGCCTTGAGCTGCACATAGCTCCAACGATCCATCACAGTGTCTCCACATTCTCACACACACACACACACACACACACACACACACACACACACACACACACACACACACACACACACACACTTGTATTATTGTATGAGAGAGGTTCCAGGTTGAATTGAGGCGAATATTTGTATTGTTCAGAGGTTGTTGTGTTTAATATTCATGAGAATATTTGTCATTGTTCAAATGATAATAAACAAACATATAAAGCATAGTTGTCCACTCATATGTTGATAAGAGTATTAAAAACTTGAAAAATATCCCTCTAAGGTACATTTAGAACAGATAAAAAATGTGCGATTAATTTGCGATTAATCGCGATTAACTATGGACAATCATGCGATTAATCGCGATTAAATATTTTAATCGCGATTAAATATTTTAATCGACTGACAGCCCTACTTATTTTAGTTAAATCTTTTTGTTCATCTTCTTTTTCAGTTGCTTTGTAGATATTTAAAAACCTAGAAGTTATGACCACATTAATGCCTCAGTACCTATAATATTATATAATATTCTAAATTGAGATATTTTGCGGAATGAGTACTTTTCCCTTTTTTCCCTTACATTACATTTTGATGCTAATACTTTCTAATGGTAATATCAGACTGTATGTATAAAGGCTAATACTTTTACTACAGTAATATTTATGAATTTTCCTTGTAACAGAGGTATTTCTACACTGTGGCAATTATAGTTTTACAATGGTAAAATATGAGTAGTTTGTCCACCAGTTTGATCGAGAAATGTACATGTATTTTCAATAATAATGATTTAATATAACCTATATGGTAGCAGCGCCATATAGAGAGATAGAGCCATATTTTCTATATGGCGCTGTATGGTAGGAGATAGGGACCTCTGCGGGTGACTTTGTTTCTGGTTAAATAGCACCATCTTGTGGTCATGCCGGGTACCCGCATGTCTGAGCCGTCACTCCCATGAAACACTCCCACACTACGTAGCCTTTCAGCGGATCTGGGTTTTTTGTGAGGCAGAAAAAAAACACGTAGCCATCCCGATACGCGTGTAAACGGAGTAATATTTACTTTTTGGATGACAGCTAAATGAATAATGAACAGATCTGCTGTTGAAGACTGATCGGCAGTAGAGAGTACAACTTTTGATGGAGTTTATGTTGTTGATGCAGTCCAAACACAACACAGAGGCACTGAGGGGGATCGGAATTTACCGGTGACAAGTCTGGGAGGAGAAAAAAAGAAAAAGGATCTACACGTTACATGGAGTTTTAAAAAGCCTACTTAATTTGAATCACATTTGCAACCATAGTTCTGAAGCCTTGAGTCGATGAAAAGTGCTTTAACAAAGGGACAACTACAACTTTTCCCCTTCTAGCTTCAACTTTGAGGAAACAACTCCAAACATGGCGAAAAAGTATGATTTGCTTTACAAATTGTTACTCATCGGGGACAGCGGAGTGGGGAAAACATGTCTGATCATCCGTTTTGCTGAGGACAATTTCAACTCCACTTACATTTCCACCATCGGTACGTTGTCTCGGTTTAATTTTTACCAATTAATCAACGACATATCTCTACCAGCTTATGATTGGCCTGTCTGAAACTTAGGACATGAGGAAAACAAATATTTGCTGTGTGCTGGCATTTAATTATTCCTCTATGTCATGCTGTACAGACTGGTTTCCCAGACTGCTTTCATGTCTCAACAAGTCCATGCTCTCTCATGACTTATTCTTTTTCCATTCTGTCTCTTATCTTTTTCTGTCTTTTGTCTCTTGTTGAATGTTTTGCTCTCGCTGAGTGTGTGTGCTGACTCTTCCCTGACCCTCTCCCCCATCTCTCCCTCAGATCTCATTCCTCTCTCTTGGCTCTCAGAGGGTCGACCCACCCTCATTCCTATCTTTTATACCATCTCGACATTCCCAGAAGAATGGTTGGCTTTCTGGCATGAACTTTTTTTTCTTACAAGACAACCCCCTCCTCTGCCCCTCACTGTCTGTCTGTCTGTCTGTCTGTCTGTCTGTCTGTCTGTCTGTCTGTCTGTCTGTCTGATTGACAGCTTGTCCATGCAGCAGAAAATAATCCATAACTCAAACGCAGTGTGTGATGCAGGGCTGCCTTTTCTATAAGACTGTTTTGTGGATGGAGGTCAAAATCAAAATGTGAATACCATAAATTAGTATCCACCCATGCATAAGTGACCTATATATTCTGGTGTGGTGTGTGTGTGTGTGTGTGTGTGTGTGTGTGTGTGTGTGTGTGTGTGTGTGTGTGTGTGTGTGTGTGTGTGTGTGTGTGTGTGTGTGTGTGTGTGTGTGTGTGTGTGTGGTGTGTGTGTGTGTGTGTGTGTGTGTGTGTGTGTGTGTGTGTGTGTGTGTGTGTGTGTGTGTGTGTGTGTGTGTGTGTGTGTGTGTGTGTGTGTGTGTGTGTTGTTTAAATCATTATCTATCCATCCATTCTCCTCTCTTCTCTTTCTAGGTATTGACTTTAAAGTCAAAACCATTGAAGTGGAAGGAAAAAAAGTGAAACTACAAGTCTGGTAAGAGATGACAGTTGGTTGCGTGTCTAACAATTCTTAGTTTTTTCTCTCTCTGGCTTGCTTTCCTGAGAGGAAAGAGAAACCTCCCTACTGTCCAGATCTACTTCCTGATCTGGGCTTTATGGCAGGGTTAACTGTCCACATGTCCATCAATTGCCCAACTCAGAGATTCCCTTTATGTCATACAAGTGTGTTTTTCTACAGAAACAATGTGGTTGAGGTTACTTTATTGGGAGGAAATTGTCTTGGCCAAATGGAAATTGCTGAATTACGAGCACGCATCACAATAAAACACATTATATAAATAAACACATGTGAAATCATCAGGCAGCGATAAACACAATCATCAAATCATAACAAGCTAATCACTACGATAAAAGGTAGAGAAATTATCAAAGGCATACATCTCCAACTCATATTATTAAAAAAATCAAATCCTTATTTGGCTAATTGACTCCTTAACCTTCTGTCTGTCCTCCAGGAGTTACCCATTGAATAATGTTACTGAGAAATTGTGCTTCCACAAATGGACCCTGTGCCTCCATCAAGGAATGATTAGCACATACTGAGAGTTAATCACATGATAAGCGTCAGATACAATCCTGTTGTTTCAGCTGAATAGTATATTGCTCAATCTGTCTTTGGGTGAGCAGTTTAGAAAATGAATGTTCCCTTAATTTTCCCTTGCAAGTTATTGAGGTTGATTATTTGAGCCTTAACCAATAAATATGACTATCGCCATAGCAGTGTAAAAAAACGTTTTGAATGCATTGTTCTGCAACTGTCTTTTTATATAACGTTTTTAGCACAATGTGCATGCGTCAGTGCACATTGTTCTTACTCTGCCTGTGTGTGCTCTTTGCAGGGACACAGCAGGGCAGGAGAGGTTCAAGACCATTACCACAGCCTACTACAGAGGAGCCATGGTGAGCACAGGATGCCAGCGGAACAAGCAGACTGGATAATCATGGCTGACATCACCGTGGCTTTGTGCCCACTCTGTACCTTTAACTGACTCCTTAAATCCTCTCTCTCAGGGCATCGTTCTGGTGTACGACATCACAGACGAGAAGTCCTTCGAAAACATCCAGAACTGGATGAAAAGCATCACAGAAGTGAGGATCTTTCCAAACAGTTGGTCAAAGTTATTAGGAAATAGTTTAAAAAAACGTTGCTTAGTCAGTTGTTTGTATAAGTCATTAGTATGAGCAATGTACACAACAGGGGATTTTAAAGGGTCAGTTCACCTAAATCCTACCGGGTTGTCACTTACTTTCCTCTAAGAATGAGAGCTGCAATTAAATACTTTTTTCACCAATTCATATTTTTATCTCATTATTTGTCTTGACCTATTTATGAATTTGTTATAAAATGTCAGATTTTTTTTTAAAGCAGACAAAACCCAAATATGTTATGTTTATCAGTGTGTGTGACTCATGGCTTTTGATTTTATTCAAAAGACCTAACTGTGTGCACAAATCTTTGTACAATGTGCCATTTAGGGGCAATATTTTAGAATGTGGATAAAATGTGGACACTTTACAAGGCCAGAGAGCACCAGGCAAACTAACCCTTTTTTCTGGAATGGCTTCAGAGAAACTGCTGTCTGGTCGTTTATTGCAGACTTAATGCAAAGATGTCTGCTCCCGACACTCCGCTCTGCAAATCTTATTGTAGACAAGAACTGAACATAATCAATTAACTGCATTCCCTCTTTCCCAGAATGCATCAGCCGGGGTCAATCGAATGTTACTAGGCAATAAGTGCGACATTGAAGCAAAGCGGAAAGTTTCCAGGGAGACGGGAGAAAAGGTGAGATGACCCAACATAAACTTGACTATTCCCTCTGTACTGTATCTGTTGTCGTATCTGTTACACTAAACTTTAATAATTGTATCAGAGCGATTTATTGCCTCTTTCTATCTTTTAAACATATGAGGCAGTTATTGTTTGAGAAAGGGATTGAGTGTATCAGACTTCTCATTTACTTTAGATAAGAAGCAATAAGTGATTATTGGCCATATCCTGACCTACTGTTATCTTGTCTATTGTTGGCAGTTGGCAAAAGATCATGGCATCAGGTTCTTCGAGACAAGTGCAAAGTCCAGCATCAATGTGGATGAGGTGAGCCCAATGTACCCAATGACTAACAAAACACTGCCTCCATGCATGAGCTGTTATGTATCATGTGTTTACATTCTACAACTGCTGAACACTTTCTTTCGATGTTTGCTTTAGTCTTTTCTCGCATTGGCACTCGACATACTACAGAAATCCAGCAAGAAACAAGTAAGTTGTACTAGAAAGAATACCAAGCTGAAGCATTGGCTCCTCCCTCAATATACTGTAGGACTGTAATTTCCTCTCTTTGTCTGTATTTCCTTCTCTGACAGAGCCCCACAGGTCGAGAGGTGAAAATCACGAGCAATACAGAGAAAAAAGCCTCCAAATGTGTTATTCTCTAGATATAACGCTGCCCAGCACATGTAAGATTACGCCATACAAATGTAAGAGCACATCAGTATTACTGGGGAGAAATTCAGCAGGTTTAAGTCTCCATCTAGTGGGCTCACATAGGAAACACAATCAGCTGCTAAATGTTAAAACACCCAAAACCAAGAAATTGTGGATTTCTTTCCTGAGTGGCAATTTTAAAAACGTGGTTTTGTTTGTATTTCCCATTGAACATATCTTCTTCCACTGATACTGCGGTAGTGTTATTGTATCATGTATTGTATTATAGTATCATCAAAATGTTGCAAAGAGGGGGTCTTAGATGACTTTAAAGAGAGATCTGACACAGCATTTCACCAAGCAATTTTCACTATGTTTAACTGAGCTATACATTTTTATTTCCACCTTGTATTTCTCTGGCTTCTCATGACATTATTATCACTACAACAGCACCGCTTACTGTCTTTTAAGAACTTTAGCTGTGTAAAACGGGCTAGATCTGTAAAAGAAAAAAAGGATACTATATTTTAGGGGCTTAGTGGAAAAGGTTTGGAAAGTGGTTTTATTTGCAGAAATGTCACTGTAGGCTTCTGATCTGAGACTCATACATTCTGTTGGATTATTTAAATACTTAACAGAAAAACATATTTCTTTTGTCAGATCCCTTTTGTATTTCAAGGATTTGTATAGAATTATATCAGGAACACAGACAAGTTGGCATCCCATTCTTGCAGTACCATATGGGGAAATAGTGGACCAAAAATATATTGAGTTATATACTGAACATGAATAAATGTCACAAAGCCTTTATATTTGTTATTTTGTTGATGTTGTGCCAAACAAATTGATTAAATGTTTCAATATTTAATTTCATCATGAGAATCTACAGTAGATATAACAATCCTCCCAGGGTCTATAATGTGGAGCTTTTTGGGTGACATCCTAAGAGAAGTTGATGAATGCATGAGGTTTAATCGGAAACAAATACGGGTGGTAAACAAGCTTTGTTTTAACAAATGAATGGATTGAGAATGTGGATGATAGGAACAGAGATAAGTGCAATATGAGAAGATGAGTGGAGAGATGAAACAATGATGGATAAAGCAAGTGGACAGGATGTGAGGGAAGCAACAGCGTTCACATGCCCCTCACTTCTAATTGATTTAGTGGGTCTTGCCTTTTATCTGAAGTGACTGGTTCATCTCTAAAACTACCACACATTAGCCACATCTGACAAGACAGTCTCCCTGTTCAAGCTATTTCAGATAATACAAAATGACTCTGATTAATGCTGCTCATCTGATCCGGACAGACATACTGGATTTCCTGTATCTGCCTTTTATACATTTCTTTCACATTCAGTGTCTTTTAAGACCTGCCACACAACTTTGTATGTGCGTTTCCAGACCTGCTACTTGATAAATAAAAAATGCTTAACATTAACAGAATGAGTGTGTTGTAGTTTGTCTGTCGGTAAGTGCAGAGGATTCCTGGAAGGATAGATATCCAAGAAAGTGGCATTGTTTGATGTATTATTTGAAGGTCATTGCTATGATGTGTTTTAGAAATGTACTTGTTAAATGTTATATTAAGGCTGCTTAGCACTCAGGTTATTTTAATTGGTATGCTATCTCTTTATAATGTAATCAACAAAAGTAAACATGCAAAGAGAATCAGAAAGCTAACATTAGGTAGGCAAGAAAAACCAAGCAAAGATAATAAATTAATGTATTCAGAGTTCATTTGTATATTATGCATGTTTTTCTTTTTAAAACGTTGTTTGAAATAACTGCACTTCTAGTTATTTAGTTGTAGTAGAAGAGGAAATCCTAAACAACAACGTCACAACGAAACAGGGTAATAATAGAGGAAGAAACCAAATATAGGCTTTTTTGAAGGTTCGAAGGTCTACTATTTCAGAATGCAAATCCAGATGCCGAGTATACACATACCAGGACTCTTACGTAACGAATGTGTCAACATATAGGCCTATAAATATCAGCAGCCAAATGTGGTTTCCTACAACAACAAAAGAAAGGGGCCCACATTGTACAGAACTTTTGTTTAGATTTAGATTTTTAGATCATTTAAGTGTGTGTTTGATTGCGGATTCCAGTAACAGGGCAGAAAGTGGCTTTGTGTTTCAAGGACACTTAAGGGAAGTCCTGTCTGTGGACCTGCTGGTGGATATATACCACAACTAGACCAGGCACTAATAAATACTCATTTGTAGGACCCACCCTTTTTATTCTTTTTAACCACTGTCCTGCCAATAGCATCTGTCATTGAGTCCCCACTACCCTTATTGCAGCAGCAGGAGGCTGTCGCTAGGCAACTGCCCCTCCTTCCCAGCATCAGCACCACGACGCTGCCTGCCGCATCTTCAGGCTCCTGCACGTCCTCTGCGTGCCTTGTCATCACGCTGGCCAGGTTTCGGTTTGCAAACACGATACATCTCGTTCCCAGAGCTGTGGCGAGGAGCACAGGAGGACAGGGCTGCAGAGGGAGGGGCGTGATACAAGAAGAAGAATTAGAAAACACTCGGGTGGATTTAAAGATGTTATCCCGGACATAGTTAGGCTATGTTGTTATGTGACGTCTGGTGGTGGGAGGCAGTGAGGTAAACGTCCGGGAGACACACACACACAAACACACGGGCTGAACGGGATGCCCGCGTGACTGCAGGGAGGGAAGAGGCGGTGGAGGAGGAGAGGGGGGGTCTAGGTGCTTGTGTGGACCACCGCAAAAACCCCGAGGTGGAGTTGTCAAAGATAGAAAGCTGTGAGGAAAGAACAATTCCTGCCTTGGCTGCTATTTTTGGTGCAGTTTGAAAATCGATGGAGGATATTTATTTCCTGTTCACGTCGAGGTAATTAGTCTCGCTTTCCCCGAACGAACCGATGTGATCTTGGGGCTTTGATCTCCACGCCGTCTTCTTATTTTTGCCGTGACAGGATGAGGACCAAACACAGGGTCGCACATGTTCGGATGTTGCTCCTCCCGGTGATCGGACACACGGACTCACCGGCTCCTGTCATCTCTGAATGCTGGGGGAGAAACGAGTGATCAGCTGCTCTCTTTGGGACACTTTAAAATCTGCGGCCTGCTGCTCGGGTATCCAGTTACCGCAATGCCACTGACGAGAGGTGGAAGAGGTGGAAGGCAGAAGATGGATAATAGGGAGCAGCAACAATCATAAAACAATTATGTTTAGGTTGCCAAAAAACTAGCTTCATTCATGTGATTGGGTTTTGATCATAGAATGATATAGAGTGGACTCTTTAGGCTATAGTGGCCTTTGATCTGTATGGGCTAAAAGAGACATTGTATTGGCTGAGGCTTATCATGGCTGAAAATGAGGTTAGTGTGGTGGCTGTGAGTGTGTAGTGGCTGCTCAATTCTCAACTTTCTGCTGACAAAGTTCTTGGACTCACTCACTGGACTATAGCGTGCACCATGGGGCATTGCGCAGAACCTATGGTACCTGCCAGTAGAGAGCTTGGTGCATAATTGTGACGAAGTGGAGCTCTGAAGCCAGGATTTATGTCTCTCCCTCTTCTACTCGCCTGCACTTCTTCCCACACAGCTGAATTTGGATTTCTAAACTCAGAGTAAACCTCTCCCAGCCTCCTCCACACACACACACACACACACACACACACACACACATCAAAGAGCCTGACATGCCTTCACCGTCGGACTCCAGCAGCGTGGCTTCGGCCTCGGGGTCTCGAGGTTGGTCAGACAGCCGCAGGGGCATGTCGGGCCGGGGGCCTGGGGGGGCCCGGCTGCTCCTCTACCTGGGGCTGTGCCACCTGGGCCTCGGGGCCATGGTCCTGGCCTTCTCCTTCACCAGCATGGCCTTCACCTCCTCGGCCCGTGTGAGGCAGTCTTGTCCATTTTGGGCTGGCTTCTTTGTAAGTGTGAAACTCAGTGGAAACATACAGTATTGAGAGTATAACAGCAGAGACACTGAAGGCTGTGTTTTCTAATTGTCTGCAGGTGGTGGCATCAGGAATAGTTGGAATAATCTCATGGAGGAGACCTCTGACGCTGGTGGTATGTATAGTTCTGATTAAAGGAGCATCCAAGTCTGTTAGCTTTAGGTGAAAAAACAAATGCCATGGAGGAATGCTGGATTTACAGGTTGAAGAAGATAAAAAGGGGCTCAGAAAACCACGGATTTGTCAACTATAGGTGATGGCACTGATTACACATTTGACTACAAATATGCACCACTATAATATCAACTCAAGTGAAGGCTTGATAAAAACATCTCTCCACCAGAAGCTGTGTGCGATCAATCATATCAGATCTTCTTCAGCAGATGAGGTTGTCATGGAATTGTACATCCTCAAGTTTTCAAATATTATTAACATGTGAAGTACCTCTCTTCCATGTTAGCTTAAAAGCTGTAATGACAGTCGAAAAAAACGTAAGGTGGTTCCTGCATTTTACAAGTATTGTTGTAACATGTTTGTATATCTTTACAATCCTATTTGATTGTCGGCTTATTTGATTGCATATTCATACATTCAGTAAAACAATACAAACTAAGAAACCTACAGCACATTTGGGGGTGGTTGATCTTGCCATGACATGAAGGGCATAACGTTTCCATCCAAATTAAAATCCAGGTAACTTCACTACCTCCTCCAAGGCTGAATGTATGTTTATTAGGGAAATCACCTGTCATACATACAGAAGAATAAAACCTTGCACACTCTCTTCCCTCCATCACATGAGTTGTGTGATCCTCCTCCTCATCAGAACGTGTCTCTGTTCCCCCACAGGTGTCACTGTTCATGCTGCTGTCTGCAGTGTGTGTGATCCTCAGTTTGGCCGGCTCCATGCTCTCCTGTCAGAACGCACAGATGGTCAAGTCCATGCTCACCTGCCAGGTACAGAACATTATTCAAGTGTTGTTTTCTGCCTCCTGCTGAAATGCCCTTGAAAGCCAGATGCACGGGGAACGTGTCAGGAATAATTTTGAATATGTATTTAGTGTTCAGTGTTTCACACCAATCCTGTGTTTGTGTAGGTGGAGAATGGTCTGTGTGTGTGTTGCGCGCCCACTCAGTCCTGCTCCATCACTGAGGAGGAGACCCTGGTCCTCTACCTGAACGCTGACTGTCACTCAGTCAGACATCAGCTAAAGGTAAGTCATTTCTTTCTATGCAAGAGTCACCAAACTATTAAAAGATTATTGTTCAAGTCTGTCTTAAAATAGTTCTCAACAGGTTTTCTTGTTGTAATGATTCCTCATGCAAACTGCCCATTAAAATATATCCTGTGTTGAAGGACAAAGATCTTGTTTTGTGCACAGATGTATTCAAAAGTCTATCTGAAACTAAGTAAAGCCATTAGGGTTAAACACGTTTACTTGTTTCTTAGATTGTCAGGGACAATGCAAAAAACATTGTAGCAGGTTATAATAACATTATAAAGATATGTTGTATATTGGATTTTTTACAAAGGCTTATTTGAGACCCTTTTCCCTTGTTAGCCACTGCTTAAAAAGGTCATAACATCAAGTGAACATCTCCCTGAGTTTCAGTGTTTTAGTACCAATTACATCTTTTTGTGACTATCTTTCCACTGCAGCTCAGGGAAAAACAAAGCATGTTTCAATGTTTATATAGGGCATGGGAAACTGACTATTGTTTTAAACAGACTCATTAATATGACATATTCCCACTATAAAATGCCATTACATTGTGAGATTGTAATCTTCTGAATGCATTTTTCTCCAAAGGACCTTTTGTTCAGTGCATGCGGTCTCAGCATTCTCTCCACCATCATCTGCACTCTGTCCACTGTGACCTGCAGTATCCACATATTCTCTCTGGATCTCGTGCACCTGGTGAGTACAGACACAGCACATTTGACATTTACCAGGCTGGCTTTTCCCCCCACAAATGACAAGCACTCAGCAATAAACTACACAGCTGCACATTGAAGGACAGACTTGTACTGTAGCATAATTGAAGCTCATCACATTTATCTGCTATGTGTTTTCCTTCTTTCCCTGCCTAGCTGGCCCCACATCGCTCCCGTTCAGTCAACCCAGAATGCACCACTCCTCAGGACGCCTTCCTGACCAACATCATGGACTTTGAGGAGTTTGTCCCACCCATCCCTCCGCCCCCCTACTATCCTCCGGAGTACACCTGCAGCTCTGAAACAGACGCTCAGAGGTACCACCTTCAAAATTGTTATAATACTTCAACATTACTAATGCACAGTGTGTCAAACAGTCGTACAAAGTATTCAAAGAATTGAATCTTAAAATGTTGTTATGGTTTCAAGGTTAGGAAATTGCCTGAATTTAATTATAGTCCCTAAAGAATGCTTGGTGTTTAATATGACCACAAATCTATAGATGTTTAAAATAAAATAATTGCGTATTCATATTTGTTCGTTGTCTCCTGGCATCTTAAACCAGACATCGAGCAATGGGAGCTAGCTAAGCATTAAATAAATTAAACATATAATCAATTATAATATAAACAGCTGATAAAATAAACAAAGTAATTATATACATTGATTGCTGTGGGTATAAATTCATTCTTTAGTCTTTTTTGGAAATATTTCAGTTTAAACGTGCTGAAAAAATACTTGAATTGAAAACTTAAAAAATGTAAGAACAATTTAATAGTCACGCAAACTATGATCCTTTGTTTACATTGACCACATTGAATGTGCAAAATAATGATTGTTTGATATTTTTTAATTAACGCCCAGCATCACGTATAATGGCTCCAGGGAGAGCCCCGCTCCTCTCTACCCCACGGACTGCCCCCCTCCTTATGAACTTGTGATGGGACAAAGAGCTGCAAGCCAGGTGAGTTTGTGTGTGTGCGTATGTGCATGTTTGTGCATGTGTGTTTAATTCAATGCTGATCCTTGTTTATTTTAATTATCAAGGCAACAGTGTTTGACCCCCAGGGCACTGAGCTGTCTGGAGAGAGAGGAACTTCTACTGCCTTCAGTGGAGAAGGTGAGAAGATGTTCAGTCCTAAAGGTTGTAAATGTGCTGAAGGGACATTTGGAGATATTCAAATATATCTGTTATTCAAAGTGTGATACTGAAAATCCTGAAACAGAGTAGCAAAATTAAAATGTATGATAATAAAACAAGCCAATAATGTAATTCAGTTATCACATACCGTTTTTTAAATCGGTAAACAAAAAAAAGGGATGCTTAATATAATCAAATAAAATAAGTACCTTTGTTTATTAGTGTCCATGGACAGTGGATCTCTGTTGATGTCAGAGATTGTGGACATCCCTGATGACTCCTCGCCCTCTGAGGACTCCTGTCTGATGGAGGTTGGGCTGCGGACCCGCGGGGAGAGGGGCCACAGGAACGTGAGTGAGGGGGGAGACGTAGGAGACAGCGGGGAGTACATCAGCTTCCGCGGTCCCCCGTCTCAGACGCCAGAGAGTCCTTTGGCAGGAGGACAGAGAGCCAGACTTTTCATCAGAGGAGAGAGGTCCAACTCCTGCTCTTCCCCCAGCACAGCAACCCCCACATACAGGTGAGCACCAACACAAATGTATGTATTAATATGAAAAAAAAAACTGTCAAATGTATTTTGTATAGCACCTTTCATAAAAGAAATGCCGCACAAAGGCTCTACAAAAAGGGAAATTAGACAGAATGAACATAAAACTGCTATATTTGTCCTATAATAACAAAACAAACATCTAAAATATTAGATTGAAAATATAACGCACTATAAAAATACTGAAATAAATGAATAAATTGAATACATAGAATGAATAACAAAAGATGGAAAATAAAACTTGAGTTAAAAAATATTTAAATCATTACCCATAATTGCAGCTTGCACATATAGAATAAGCACTAATATTGTAAGAGCTCTACCGTTCATTTGTAATGCCCTCCTCTGTCCTGCAGGTCTCCATTATTGCGTCGCCAGGCAGTGCTAGCTAGTAGCTGTTCCCAGCTTGAGGCCATCGGGAAAGCCAGCTCTCCACAGCGATCCTCCATCCCAGAGTTTCGAGGTCGGCCCTCCACTCCCTTAAGCCAAGGAGCTACCCCAACCTCCTCTGCTCCCCCCATTTCATCCTCAGCCACATGTGAGCAGAGTGCTGGTGATGGGCCACCGCTCACAGGTCAATTGTACCTTCGACGAAAGGCCGGGAAGAATGTGAAGAATGGAGAGTGGGTAAGAAGCGATAGTGAAGGGCTCCTTCGTCTGGTGAGGTCACACAGTGAACCGGGCCTCAGCTCCTCCACTGACACAGGTAAGTCAGACACGAACAAGAGTATATCTCCTAAATACCATTTTGTTGTCTAAAACCTGCCCTTGTATCTTCTCTTTTCTAGTTGACTTTGGCTCTGGAGGCAGCAAAGTATCTATAGACACAGGTAAGAGCTGAGCAATAACATCCTGCGGTAAGATCTGTTTGTTGAATGTCATCACTGTGTCTCTCTTTCAATCTCTCGTTTCACATTTAGCTGGCAGAAAAGCCGAAAAGGAAACACTTCTAAATTATTTAAATGACAAATATGCACCTAATGGCTTTCATTTATCAAACCCTCTTAGAAACTAGTGCAGATTCTACACTGATCTGTCACTGGCCGCATGTGATTTATTAATATATCTCACAAGATCTAAATAAGCAGTGATTTAATTTCAGATTGATGAATTAGATTCTGCTGCGGAAACAATAATGAGCCTCACCAGTTCCTCATGTACATGTTTTTATCAATTGAAGCATTCTGATTTATGAATGTTATGCTTCTTTTTGTATGAATAGCCTAACATATGAATAGATCAGGGAACATGTGTTCTTGTGTACGATGTTGACAACTTTATGTCAGAAAGGTAGTCCTATTTTGCAGTTTATTTAGTATTTGTTATTTATTTCAGGCTTGTTTGGTTAGTCCTTCTGGCTTTATCCCTCCCTAAAGTTAAATGTAGCCGTTTTTACCTGGCAATAGAAATAGTAAATGTGCAAACTGACTCCTGATGAGGGTCCAAATCTCTCTCTTTTGTCTCTGACTCTGATAGGTCCATCCTCTGAGGCATGCCTTCTTCCCCGCACCTCTTTGACTCCTGCTGAAGCTCTGCCAATGAAAGGCAGCATGAAATCTGCAGCCACAGGGGGGCCGATCCCCGCCAAACCTTCCCCCACCTCACCACTGCGTTTACCCAAAGACTGCCACCGTTCCCTAGGAGACCTCAAGGTTAGTTAGAAAAAAGATGATTTAGAAGCAAAAAAAAGGGCAATAGTTGTTCATCACATGGAAGTCTGAGCTGTTGTTGTTGTTGTCTTATTTATATCCTTCCCTTTTTTTTTTACTTATCCTTCAGGTGACTCGGGGTCTGGTGGCTCGCTTCCTGCAGCGCTCCAAACGCAACATATCGCCCTCCTCCGAGCATGCTGGGAGCACAGGGCAGGGGCCTAAGAGACGGAGTGGAGTTGAGGGCGCTGCCAACAACCACCTGCAACTGGAACAAGTATGACACCATCTCTGATTTGGCATATTTATGTTCCCGTCTCCAGCTCATTACATCAGAAAGTTCATTGTGTCGGCGAGTTAAGCCCTCTGCACTTTGCATTAAATATGATTCATCTCCAGGTGTTGCTGACCCCTTGGAGCACCAGAGGAGGACACCCCAATCATCACTCACATCACCCTCATCGCCGTGGACACCACCATTCCCATAGTGACAGTCGACACAACCGGCATCACGGCAGTCGGGCGCCAGAGGGAATCCACCTGCGCAGCTGTGGAGATTTAAGCTCCTCGTCCACTGCGTCACTATGTCGACTCGTGACACCTCATCCACCGCATGGGTCATCGGGAGCCCTCTACTCAGAGTCTGCACTGTGAGCAGGGGGAAGGAGGGATAGAGGAGGAAAATAGGACAGATATGAGTTGATGGGGTTGTTAGGAAGTTGGGAGGCAGGCTGATGAAAAGTCTGAGGCAGTTACGTGGAGATATCTAGCTCTGGAAATGAGTGTTTACTTCTTTTCCTCTTTGTCAACTCAGTTTGCTGAAGCCAACTGTCAAAATGGCCTTATTCAGTGGTGCTCTTTATCACTCTGAACATCAGCCCAAAGCTCACACTATTTCACTTTTCAACATCAGTGAAAGAGTCACTATAGATGCTGGGCAGTGGGTCCCTATTCGATCAGAATAAATCACACAGAGACAACAAGCATCTTTTCTGCTGTATTCTCCACTTCCCCTCTCTGAATACTGATCTGCAGACATATTTTTCCTCAAGACTGGATACAGAACTCGACTAGCATTCATGCTACAACAACCACTCACTCACATGTACATTCGGTGAACATTATTATGGGTTGCTATATCCTTCTGGCCCTTTTGTACATTGCTAATCATCCACCAGGTGAAGTGATCATGGAAACACATATTTGTTGTCTTCCATTGATCAAAAAAAGGATCTCAATAGACATATACTTAGCTGAGTATAATGTAAGATAAACAGACAATGTTGCAAGAGCTCACATGGAAACATCTTAACTGAGTTGCTGATTTTGTCTTTTTATTTTTGCAATTCACACTCTCCACATTTTTCCACTTTCACACTGGCCTTCAAAAAGGCAGCCAGCATTTGTAACATTGACATTAATGCACGCCACAGACACATGCTAAGCGTTTGAAATGTATTCTCTGTTGGTGGCCCTTGGACATGGTGGTATGATTTGCATATGTGCATGTTTTGCTACAGTCCCCGAAATACAGCAGGAACCTTGTGCATTGAACCCTGACCGTCTGTGTAACTATGTAACACGTCCTCAGAATGTCTTTAACTGCATGTTTGACGATGCTTATATCTTTTTTTTCCTCTTGCACCCAAGACTATGATAGTATTAATTTGAGATGTGTTTGTGTTATAGATAGCTGAAGGGGAAGGTCAGAGTCAAAGATGCGCAGTGCTCCCAAAGTTTTCTGTCAGATGGCTAAAAAAATGTCTCTGCAACCTAATTTGATTTTGATAAGGTTTGAAAATGATTGAAGAGCACAGGCGTCTCTGTGACACTGGCTAAAGTAGGTGGATCCTGGAAGATAAAAGGAGTACATTGCACTGTCACTCTGATGACATGACGAGTCTCTTGCAATAAATGTACAGACTAATTTGTTTTAGGGTCGGGCTTTGCACTATGTGTTGGTACGGTTTCTCTTTGAAATTGAGTGGGGTTGTGGATAGGTGGTAAATGAAAAAAACTTGGGCTGCTGAGAGTGAACATTTGTTGGTTTTGGCAGCTCTACATTTTGAAGTATATTAATATTTGTGTCAGATGGAGTTATTTCTTTTTTGGAAAGTATTTTTGGTGTGCTCACTAAGTGATGATAATGGCTCCATATCAGTAAAGGCACAGTTTAAAAACATTCATATGTATGTATCTCATTTAAAAAATGTACACACTTACACTTAGCCTGCACACAGAAACAGGCACAACATACACACCCTTATTAAGACACTAAGTTGTATTTCTACCTCCTGTCTTGCAAAAAAACGTTATTTATTTGAATAAATGTATATATGTATGGCAGGCTTAACAGGATAGAGCCTTGAAACCTGAATAATAAATGTTCTTAATATGACACCTATTCCAGATTTAAAATGCAGTGTCAATGGCAAAACTTTCAATGCAAGGTATGTATTTCAAAATATGAAATAAATTATAGACATTAAATTAAAAAAAGTTAAAAGCTTATGTTGATGTTTTGTAAATCTTATACAACATTGTAGGGTTACTTTTTTATGGGTTTTTATTAGCGTTTTTTTTCCCCTTTTCTATTCTATCTGTAAATCTATTATTAAAATAGGCTCACCTCGAGCTTCACAAATCTCCCCACTCCACCTTGACTCCACCTCTTCTGTAATCCTATTGGTAAACCAGTGGAAAAACCCATCCTGGTTCGATTGCACTGGCCAATCAAAACGCTCAATGTCAAATGGAGCCTTCCAAAGTTCACGCCCACATGCACCATTCGAGTTCTCGCAATGGATGCTGGGGAATTTAGTTCTGGCGCTTTATATTAAAACGGACTGCAACGTGACAGCGAACTACAACCTGCACATCCTGGTCTGAGGAGACGTTCACTGTCTTCAGTTTGAAAGCAAGACGAAGAAACAGAAGATAAACTAATAAGCGTTCGAGTACTTCACAATACGGGACAACAGGACAGTAATCATTATGGTATGAAAAGGCATATGTTTGACTCCAAAAATATTTAATTTGGCAATTTATAGCTAGCTTTGTTCACAGGCTGGATGCATGAAAACAATGTCAGCTAACGCTTCTTCTCATGATAGGGAAACCAACTTTAGCTAATAATAGTAATCCTGGCTCTTGTTTATGAGCTTAGTGGGCTAAGAGACCATGGAGCTAACCGGCTTGATAGTTATCTTCAACCGGAACAAGTTTAACGTTATGTTGTTATAATAAAAACCGGAACCGCTTGTTCACAGTTAGAGGACATTTAGCCGGTTGGGAATGAGACGTCTGCGTAGCTTGGTCATTAATGCCCCTCAAATATTCCGCACAATGTGGCGCGAGGTCTCTCCGTTCAAATTAAAAACCACATCTGCTTTGCTGTGCACCTCGTCTATCCAGGGAGACAGCATTTGCAATGGGACGCACAGCAGCAAAAAGGCGTTGCTGTCGGACCCTCAATTGTTTGAAGCCCAGTTTGACGAGCTGGTGACGGAGCTTTCAGAGAGGGACTTATCCGACCCGGCGCTGGCTGACGCACTCAGCAGGTTAAGAGAGGTATGTATGGTGTCATGCTTTGTTTCCTCTGACAGGTGCAGGAGTGGACTGCTACTTCATTTTGATCCTACCTGCGCCTGTTTTCCTCTTAGGTTTTGGTGTACAACTCCCCTGGAGGCAAGAGGAACCGAGGCCTGTCCGTGATTGGCTCACTGAGGGAGCTACTCCCGCCCACTGAGCTCACACAGGAGACCGTGCAGAGGGCCCTGGTTGTGGGATGGTGCATTGAGTTGGTAAATAGATGTTTTGTGTTTTTCTTACAATAAACCTTACATTTAAAAACGTAAAAAGTACATTTAGGATGTGCACTAAATAAACTAAGATGCAATGAAAAATAGGACTTTACAACACTTACAATTGCAAGTAAGTAATTAACATAAAATAAGAAATATACAAAAACAGTCATCCTTATGCTTTAAAGTTGAGCCTGTGTACTGTAGCCTTTATCTTGTCAAGTGTAAGTAAAAGAGGTCTGGCAAAAGAAAACTGGTATAAGAAATATGGAATAAAACACAGTGGTTCATTACACCTTAAAACAATGAATTCACAATATCTTTAACCATGTTATTTGTTTAATACTTTATTCAGACCTGAGCTCCACATGATCAAGGTTACACAGTTGTGGGGGGGTTGTAGGAAGGTAAAGCTGTTATGTGCTCCTAATGTGTCATAAAAAGCTCACAACAAGCACATACTCAGACTGACTGCTGTGATGACACTATGCCAGGGTGTTACGTTCTCTCGGTCATTAGGAAAGTGTTACGACTGTGTCTCTTTTGCTCGCAGCTTCAGGCATTTTTCCTGGTGGCAGATGATATGATGGATGGATCTGTAACTCGGAGAGGACAACCCTGCTGGTACAAAAAGGTGAGGCTTTATATTTCACAAAAAGATACTCAAATGCCTTGTTTGTTGATATGTGATTATTCATTTTCCACTATTAATGGTGTGCTCAGTATCTCAGGTGAATCATGTGTGTTTGTTTTGAAGGATGGGATTGGTCTGGAAGCCATCAATGATTCGTTTCTCTTGGAAGCGACGATCTACAGACTTCTGCGCAGACATTGCCGGGAGCAGCCCTACTACGTCCACTTACTGGAGCTATTTACTGAGGTACTTTACGTCCTGATTGATTAAACAGGCCTACACATTGACACATTGTTCTTACTGCATGTTACCGCTGTTTCAGACCTCTTTCCAGACCGAGCTCGGTCAAGCTCTGGACCTCATGACGGCCCCCCCTGGTCAGATTGACCTCAGCAGATTTACAATGGCAAGGTAGTGAAGAAAAATCAGTAAATAAATGTTCAGAGAAGGATGTTGCTTCCAAAAGTAAATGTGAATATTTGATTCTGTTCTTGTCTTTCAGATACAAAGCTATTGTAAAATACAAGACGGCCTTTTACTCATTTTATCTCCCAGTAGCAGCTTCAATGTACATGGTGAGTTTGTTTCTTTACTTTTGTCGTGTGTACAAATGAAACGGAGTAGTATGAATCAAATATTTTTCTTAACTACTTCATCTTACTTTTTCAGGCAGGAATTGAGAGTGAGGAGGAACACAATAATGCCAAACACATCTTACTTGAAATGGGAGAGTTCTTTCAAATACAGGTAATTCCTTAAACACATCATCCCTCTTTCCCGTCACGTATTGAATCATTTGCATCAGACTATTCAGTGTTAATAACCACCCTATGTGTATCATTTGCAGGATGACTACTTGGACTGTTACGGAGACCCTGCTGTGACCGGAAAGATTGGTACTGACATCCAGGATAATAAATGCAGCTGGCTGGTGGTGACGGCCCTGGAAATAATGACTGCCGAACAGAGAGCAGAGCTCGAGGTGGGACTTCAGATAACAACCCTCTGTTTTAACACTTTTATATATCCAAATAATTTGTATTCAAAGTTTAAACTATGGTTAGATATGATTGCAGGGAATTTGTTGCCAGCACATAAATTCAATTTTTAAAGTGTGGTATTTCACTATAATGTAGGCCTACTATGAATTCACTCGGCGGGTTTACTCCCTATTTCCATCACAAAATTACAAGAAGTATGCATAAATACTTTTGGTTAGTACATGCAACAGATAAAATACAATGATATAATTACATCTCAGAACTGTACATTTAAATTCAATCAATTACTAGTCGACAGATTCTCAAATTTTCCTTTTGATTCAATGTTATTAACGCAAAATATACCACCATAAGAAAATTGGTCATTCTTCAAGTAAGTGTAGTAAAATGGTGTTTTAAAAGATAGAAAAGCAGAACTGTGTGACTATATAAGTGTCCCTTCTTACAAATCTTTTAATACTTTATCCTATGTCTAATAAAATAAAAACAGGTCATAATACCAAATGTAACAATTCAAACAAACAGAATTGCTTCTCTGCAATAGATACAAATATTTATTAAAACGTACATAAAAACATGATTTATTGTAATAAAGTGCTAGAACAGAGAAACTATGTGTTCTATGGTTCTGACCTCTGAACTCTTCCCTGTAGGATGTGGCCCCCGACCCAAACGTTTACAAAAGTTCTATCTGAGTTGCTTTCTTGAAAATGATGAGCAAATCTTAAATCTGTCTTCCTCTCCTCTTGTAGGCATGTTACGCGCAACATGATGATGCCTGTGTGGAGCAGGTCAAAGCTCTGTACAACACCCTGCAAATGCCAGCTTTGTACCACAAATATGAGGAAGAGAGCTACCAGCGGCTACAGAAACTCATCGCGTGTCACGCTCAAAACCTTCCCCACTCAGTCTTCCTCAACTTTGCTAAGAAAATATACAAGAGGAACAAGTGAGAGGACAAACAGTGTCAGATTTATGAGCCTGGATCCATTTTGGGTTTGTCCATGACGCACAGATCAAGTCCTCGCCATTATTAAAGAGGGTTCGTCAAGGACAAGGCTGACTCCGATCAGCATGACCCGAACAGCTCTTAAAAATCCTGCAGGCAGTTTCTTATCGTGGCGGCTGTTTGTAGATATCTGGTTGTGACTGTCATTAAACAGCCTGCCTCTTCTGGTCCATGCTACCTATTTATTGAATGCAATGCATAATCAACAGTGTGTTGTTTTCTCTATTGAAGAAACCTGTAGATTGAAGAATGTGACTGAAATGATTCACATATGCTGTAGCATTCATAGAAGTGTGCACTGTTGAGTGCAGAGCAGGATAGAGAAACATATCAGAGAGTATAAATAGTTGTAATTGTTTCAATACAGATGTATTAGTTGGTTAGGGACTACAAGTAACAGTACATTTATGACAGCAGATGCACTCTGTCAAAGGGCATCTTTCTAATTCCATATATTTTCATATTGCTGCTGTAAAATCTGTACTGAACTGAATGTTATATCTTTAAATAAATAATAATGTGAAGACTATATTTCTTTCTATTACATGTTTTTGATGTTTGTAAAGCAAAAAACTGTAAATTCTTTCAATAATATATATATATACAATACTTATATGAAATATATTGTTTTGATTATCTATTTATTGTTTCAGCCATTTATTTTACAAAAATGACAATGCTTATTTTTCCATGTATGATAGTAATTCAATAATGGGGTGAATATAGTGGGGATTTTTGACATTATTATTAGATTTATCAAGTTGACACATTAATAGATGATTACAATCACGACTAGAAGCAGTAGTTGGGATATGTGAGGAGGATTGTATGTTAGTTAATTTCCTTAAAGCAGATTAATAAATGCATGGATGAGCTGCAGATATGATGTCACAGGCAAATGAGGCTCTTCACCTCAAAACTAATTATTTGAAGGACTTGAAGCTGAAAATGACATAAGATAAATTGAATGTGATGATAAGGCAAGTGAGGGGTGGGGTCTGGTTGGGTTGGGAGGGGGCTGGGGGGCGATGGTTTGTCGGACGCTCGCGAGAAGACAGATGCTGAGGCTGCCGTCGGAGAGAGAGTCACTTTCACACGGACTGGGATGTGAGCGAGCGCGACGAGATGGAGACCTTCATCCATCTTTACCTGAATCTGACTGTGAGTCGAGTCCGTATTTTGTATCATTCTATATACATATCTTTAAACAAATAATATGTTTTCTAATAAACCTGCATAGTGTGGTCGGATAAGCGAAAGCTCCTATTACCACACGGAGCCTGCGTATCAAGGAACATGCATTCCGCTATTAACAGTGACATTTAACGCATATTTTCTAGACAAAATGGATTATTATTATCATCGGTTTTAACTGCAATCTTAATATTGTGTGTAATATTTGAGAAATAGTAGGGGCGAATGGGCCTGTGGGCTACAGTATATGAGGGCGATGCGGATGGAGGTACCCCTCCTCCCCCCCCCCTCCTCCTCCCTGTCTCCATCAGCTCTGTTGGATCAATAAATGCATGGGGTAAATACTGTGAACGGGTTAAATTACATATGTACATTTGCTGTTATTTTTGTTTTATTTCATGGCTTTGTTGGTTTCAATGTTCATTCCGACGAAGGCCTAATGTTAGCTTACTAGAGTAATTTATATTCCTCACTGATGTGAAGGGCACTGTGGAGGAACATATGAGTAATGGCTTTGGTAGATGGGTTTTAAAAAGGCAGACTCAGTGTTGTTCAGAGCTGCTGCTAGATTATTTCATGCTCCAGTTACATTTTAAGTCATTGCTTCAGGTACTGTGTTTTTTTTTGAAACGTTATTTCTTTTGATCTACATCCTAGGCCTCTTGTCAACTTGTAAGGAAGGGCTGGCACAGATGGAGACAGTATATAAGTCATGATAATCAGTGCTCAGTGGAGCTGAACATGACTGATGAAGATTATGAGTGACAGTTATTAAGCGAGGAATTAGCTGACAATTATTATCATGGGGATTCTTAATATTTGTGGGTGGCTGTTTTCTGAATTTGAATACCAAGGAGACAGCATATTGAGACAAACATGCACCCTAAAAAACATATGGACATTTTCAAGTATTGGTGTAACTGAGCAATTCTCTAGGCATCTGAATATTTACAAAAAATAAAAATCTCTTGTTTAGTCTGACCGATGGTCTAAATGTTCTGTTATGTGCAGTTTTCTTTCATAAAAGAGTCCAAAAACATACGAGTATTCACATTTGAGAAGTTGGAACCAGTGAATATTTGACTTAAAAGATTAATTGAAAATCAATATAGTTGCTGATTCCTTTTCTGTCTGTTTTTTTATTTACTATTTGTGTTAGTTTGGTTATAATCCTTTTGTGTTGATCCTTTTTCTTTTCTACAGTGCTGTGTGTAAGACAGTTTGTGTTCATTTGTTGTATCCTCCCAGGAATTGGGCTGAGATAATTATAAAACAAAAAGCCCAAAAGCAATCGTTTTAATGAATAGTCCAGATGGTGGGTTTAAACTTCAAAGACTTTGGTGAAAACGTGTTAAGAGCAAGAAAACGGTCTTGGTTTGCAGAGAAGAATTTTGCTGCTAGTCGTTATTCACTGTGTGTCTCCCCTCCTTTGATGTTACAGGATCTTGGGAGTCAAGCCAAGATGTGACCGTCACCGCGCGTCATTGTTTGGATCCGTCCTGCCTTTTCAACACTTGTTTCTATAGCAACAAAAATATCAGAGAATACTTAAAAGTCCCTTTCCAACCATGCAGTCCTCTAGCGGCTCCTCTCAGCCTCCAAAGCCGCGGCGCTTTGACGTCAGCAGGCGGACCAATACCGTGGCTGGACTGAAGTCTCACGGCCCCGGTTTTCAGAGGGAGGACAAGAACATGAACACGATCGCCGCGGCCTCCCCACGCCGAGTTACCAAAACCCCTGTTGCAGCCACCAGGACCAGGGTGGGGGTGCAGCCTCGGGCACCGGTCACCCAGTCCAGGTTTGTCTCGCAAAGGTTGAGCCAACAAGGTCCCACCATCTCCAAAACAGCTAAGCCCAAACCCAAGACTCGTGCATCTGCCGCAGCCAAAATTGCACCAGCGGCCGCTCCACCTCCACTTCCCTCCGTTCTCCCTCTTGACACGAACTGCAACGAGCCGAGCCTCCCGTGTCTGTGCTGCGATGGCCGCTCCCCGCAGGACAACAACAGCATGTTTAACCATAACCACAACAACAACAACACCATCTCTATCCGACAGCAACTGAAGCTACCGCCTCCTCCGGCCCCCTTGCCACAGAGGCAGGATGGGAAAGGAGCCAAGGAGCCGTCTCAGCCTCCGTCACAAGCGCAGGCCCAGCTGGAGGCCTCCGCCCGCCCTGCTGCCACTCTGGAAAACAAAGGCAAGAATGCAGACGCTAGCGCTGATCTGGACAACAAGACAAATGTCAAAGTAGAGGAAGAAGATGACGATGAAGACAGTGGGGATATTGATATTGATGATGATGAAGATGAGGCTGACAATGATGATGACGACGATGATGATGATGACACCCTGGTCCCCTCGTGCTGTGACTGTCCCCCCTCCTTACTGGAGTTCTCGCTCTCCTCCTCCACCTCCTCGTCCTCCACTTCCATCAGCTCCTGCTCTGATCTGGAGTCTGACTGTGCAGATCAATCCGCCTCCATCTGCTCTTCCCACGACGAAGATAATCTGTCCCTCGCTCTGTCCCCCAAAGACCACTCTCTCCCACAAGCCCCTGAATGCAAGCCTCCTGCGCGTTCACCCCCATCCCTTCCTCTTAACTGCAACCCCTTCATCCTGACGTCACACTCCCCAATTCCCCCGTGCTCCCCAGATGAGGGTTACCCCTCTGCCCTGGACTCCCCTTCTCCAGACTACTTAGGAGTCAAAGGTGATTCAGAGGTCAACAAACTAGGTTTGCTTGACTTTCTAGAGTCAGTAGGGGAGTTTGGGAAAATGGAGCGCTTCAGCCAGGTGATCCAAGTGGCTCGTTGGGACCTTGAGGGGGAGCAACACTGGGATGTTCTGAGGGATCGACTAGACCACCTGGACCACCTGGAGAAGGTGAACAGGGAAGTAAAACTGGCTTACATCGCCAAACTCCACGAGAAGGGATTTGATCTTGGGGATCTTGAGGAGCAAGATCTCTCAGATGTAATGGATGAAATGGGCAACATCGACATTACCTGGAAGTTGTATAAAAGCGGCAGAGGAGCGATGGGAGACTCTCAGGAGTTTTCAGATGCAGGGGTTGATCTTACGGCTCCTTCAGACTGTGAGGACCCTCTCCTTCCTGATTCCCTCACTTCTTCTCCTGTCGGGCCGCCACCGAGACCCCCCAAACCCCCAGCGCGTCATGCCAGCGTGAGCTCTGACCTCCACACCTACATCAATATCAGCAGGGAGACGACCTCCATGGCTGTCTCCACCTCTCCCACCCTGTCTACTTTCTCCCCTAACTCCTCGTCCCCCACTTTCACTACTTTTAGATGTGAGAAACCCCTACCTCCATCTCCACCCTCCATTCCTCCCCTCCCAACTTCTAAACCTGTCCCTTACCTCACTCTTTACACCACCCCTTCTCCGCCTCCATCACTCCCCACCCCAACTCCTCCCATTCCTCCCCCTAGGAAGCGTCACCTTGCCAGGAAGGAGGCACAGCGGCTCGCTGCTCTTCAGGCCCTACAGGAAAGCACCCCCCTTTCCCTCCCTCCGCCTACCACACGTCCCCCACCTCTGCCTCCCCCGCCAGTTATCTCAATCTCCTCCTCATCTCCCCCTGCCATACCACCTCCACCTCCACCTGTCCTGCCCTCTCCCCCATCCTTCCATGTACTAGATGTAGAGATTCATAAGCTTTTGATGCTTGCTGGAGTGACCCAAGCGGAGCTTCTCAAACTCAGCCCAGAGCTCAGTGTTTGCGTTGGAGGGTTAGAGGATGAAGGAGATCATGGTATCTCGTCCAGGTGTGGGGATTCTTATGAGTTCAGATTAAATGAGAGGGAGGTGGAGAAGGATTGTTACAGAGATGGATGGAGCAGCAGAGGCAAGTTAGATGGAGATCGAATAGCATATATAGCTCAAGAAACTAACAAGGAAGAGGAGAGCTCACAAAGAACCACCTCGTTCACTGAGATGGCGAGGAGGAGGAAGAGGAGCTGCGGTCTGACCTCCGACCCCTATTACAGCACTGGTTTTAGCAATGCACATGAAACTAAAGCAAACAATATTAGCTTTGACTCTTACCGGTATTCTGCAGAGGAGCTAGATTCACCTCCCCCTCCACCTCCTCCTCGTCCTTTACCCCCAATCCCCCCATCTGTGCCATCCCACAAAGTGAGCACTCTTGTGGCTAACTCTGCACAGCCTGATCGATTTGATTGGCTAATAGCATTCACACCTGAATGTGAAGGCCCACCAAAGCTTCCACCCCTTGCAATGAGAAAATCTCACGTGGAAAGTCAAAAGAAGCCCAGCTCATCTCCAGGTTCAGCTCCACACGTCACGACTTTTAAAGAGCTTCGTAACGGCAACAAGAGCACCTTCCTGCAAACAAAGGTGATCACTGATCCGGACCCTGACCCAAACGTTATCACTCCAGATGCAGATATCCTGTACAACCTGAGGTGGAGACGACAGATGGCAGGCGGAGACGGCAACGAATGGGAATACACTTCTCAGGCTCAGGCCTTCTTCATGCAGCCGCCACCAGCCCTCACTTCAATGGCCGCTCTGAAGGAAATGCTCCAGAGGGCTGACGAGGAGGGTAGACAACCCGAGCTGTGCCCAATACAGAAGATTGGCTGCTCGGTCAGTGACAGCAGCCTGTGGACCACGGGCAGAGAGTGGGAGGTTGAAGGAGTCAAGAGGGAGGAGAAGGAAGGGAAAGAAGAAGAGGAGGAAAAGGTGGTGTTGGAAGTTGAGGTGCGAGGACGAGCCGATGGAGGAAGGACTCTTGAAACAAGAACCACAGGTGAGTATTATAATCAAAATGATGCAAGTGCTAATAAAAGGGCAGCTGAATTCAATGATATAGGGGAGAAGGTATGCATGGGTGTGTGTGTGGGTGTGGGAGAAAATAAACACATCAAATAAAAAATGTTAACACAACTAATCTGGAATGGACAGATGATGAAAAGAAAAAGATGGAGAAAAGACTTGATCGCTTTTCTGTAATGCACAAATTACAACCTTGGACAATAGAACAAATCAGAAAAGCAAGAGTTGACTCATTTATTGAAAATATGTAGCTTTTGGAACGAGAGCATCGAGATGAAGGACAAGCATGAGTCACAGAAAGGATGATGTGTGATATGATGGATACATGTTGACAAGGGATAAACAGAAGGTGATTGCAGACGTGAAGTGAACAAGACAGTGGAAGTTAAGCTGCAGAGGGAAAATGACCACTAATGAGAGATGCAGGGATACAGACAGTGAGGAGAGTGAGCGTAATATGAGGAGAAAGGGGAAGTTGGACACTTTCCAGCCAGTCTTTCCTGCACTCGTTATCAAAGTGTGATGTCATCACTGCCTTATTTAATTATTCATCTGCTCTTCAGACCAATGAGGGAGATTATGGAGCGCCCACTGAGCTCTCCACTTTCTTCTCCCTTTTTTTTTTTACCTTAATCTTCTTTTTGCATTCTTTTAGTTTATTTCTTAAATATTTTTGTATTTGTTTCCTCTGCCTCTTTACTGGTTGTCAATCCCATCAACTTGGGATGCTTTCCTCTTGCTGTCTCTCCTGTCTCGCCGCTCCCAACCCCCCCACCCACCCTTGCTCCCTAGAGTGGCACAGATAGCTAAGATCAAGTTACCTATCTCATGCAGTGCTGCAGTATAATACATACAAACTAAGGATGAGATAGTTTGAAAGGGTGTATGTTGGATTTCAATTGCTCATATTCTTCCCCAATCGGCTTCACATTTTTAAAGTAAAATTACCTCTCTGATTTTACAAGCACTCTAACATTATTTCAGACTTTATATTTGCTTAATTGTTATACAAAACGCTGAATTACTAATGAGTTTTATGCTGCAGGAGTTTCCCTCTAAAACCACTGCAACAAGCCAGATATAGGTGTGTACACCTTTAAGAGCCCAAGGGGTGGATCATAGGACATGGACCAATGGCTGAGAGCCAGTGCCAGAAAAATAGGAAGTATCATGTGTTGTTGCAGTTCAAAGACAGCTCAAGTCTAACAAAGGTATGATTGTTTTTTAGCTGATTTTGTAACTCATAACTTAGGAGTCTGTTACAGGTAAGTGAAGGTAATGAAAACGGTTGTTGCTACAGTCTCTGAATATCCATAGAGAGACAGATGGTGATTGAGCAGGAACGGGCAGAACTCTGCTATCTGTTGACTGACTCAGCATTACACTGTATGCTTTGCTGCTGGAGAGGGGAGGGGTGGTAGGGAAGCAAAAGGATGTAAAAAACGAAAGGCATAGAAGAGAAAGACAGACAGGCATAGAGAGGAAGGTGATCCAGAGGTGATGATGGCACGCACTGCAGTAACGTTTAAAACACTGTGCTGTGAACTCTCAAATTCAAGTATGAAAAGAAAGTGAAAGCAGATGCCGTAAAGTAAACCTCACATTGAAATATGATGGATCTTTGTGATTGATGGTGACATTTTAAGTATGCTGTCATTGGTGAATGAGTGGCTGATTGACATGCTGAGTATTTCTACCGTGCAGCTGCAAAACTGCTCAACAGTTATCCTTTTATGGCCAGGGTATCATTTCCTGTTGTGTTAAATCGTTTTAAATGATAGACTGTGGTTATTGCTCTTCATAAATCAACTCCATTGACTCTCATGTGTAACTGTCAATCAACTGTTTAAATTCTGCATTACTGCATGATGTTACATGATGACGATATCTGCTGGAATACACTCATGAATGTGCATTTTTCTCTCGACAGACACTAACATTTTCGACATCTCTCTCTCCTTCCCATTTCTCTGCCACATTTCTTTTTTTACTTTTATCTTGATACCCTGTTTTTCTCACCTATCCATCCCATTCTGTTGTTTCCATTGTTTGTTCATTGCTCCGCTTTGCTCCTTCATATCGCTTTGCTTGTGCGCCTGCCCTCTCCATCCTGACTCCTGCTCCAATTTTTGGCTTTTTTAATAAGTAGTTTCCTCCCCACCACTGTCCCTCGCCCAGTCCTCCCAACCCTACTTCCTGCACACTGCCCTCCCTTCCTATCACCCAGGCTACTGTAACGCCCAGCCCTTTGCAGATCCCAGACCCCACAGCCATGCAGGCAGGGAGTCCAAAGACAAATACTGCAACACACCGAACCCCCCTGCTGCCAGCTCAGCTTGTATCCACAGAGATGATTCTGGCACTGACATGAGCTTCGGCTTTAACTTTGAATCCCTGGATGATGTTAGTGTAGACTCTCCTTGTGATTATGGGACTATCTTTCACACACAGAGGGACTTTGCGTCTGACTCTCCCTGTCATTTTGACTCCCTATACTGCAGTAACTCAGGCACACACGTTAAGTCAGACACACCTGATAGTGGCACCACAGTGGCTCCAGGCTGCACCACCCCATATAAGAACATAGATGTTATGATGACGTATTCAAACAGTATCGACGCATTTGATTCGCTGCATTCAGAAAAGCGCCCACACTCTCACACAGACAACAGAAACAAGGCCAGGACGTCCAAAGAGCTTCCTCCTCTCCCTACATATTACCTGTACCACCCTAAAAACTGCCCTCTGCACAGGGGAGCCCCTCCTCGCCTCTCCCCTATCGGTGCCCTCTCCCCTCCCCATCGCCCTGGAGCCCCACCCCCAGGCACTGCAGGCTTCCGCCTCAGCTCCCCGCTTTTCCCCCGCTCTCACACCTTGCCTGCCCTCGCTGCTCCCCTCTACTATCCAAACCTTTACCCTCCTATACCGCCAAGGGCGCCCCCCCTTCCCCCAAAACTCTACCAGGCTCCTCCGCAGACACACGTGGCGAGTAAGATTTCTCTCTCTCTTCTCTCTCCCCACGTCTTAAACTCTCTTTCTATTTGTCTGACATCTTGCTTGCAAGCACGTCCGTCTGTCTTTCTTACTGTCTGTTTCTGACCTGGATATAGTGTCCCTAACACTTTTGTTGCGACCCGAGGGATTTGAAGATTTGAAAGAACTGTGGCTGAAGGTAGAAATGCATCAGAAGGTAGCTCCCTGCAGATCATCTGATACGTCTTACCTTCACTGTCCTTTCAAATCTGCAAAGGGCCTTCAATGGAGTGACAGCTTTTCCTGTCTGGAGTCACTATCATCACTTTCTTTCTTTGTCTTCCTCTGTCTGTCCGTCTGTCTGTCTTTGTGTCTGTCTCGTCCGGTCAGTCTCCATGTTGGTTTTGTTTTATGCACGATGTGTGGAAATATAAACATACATTACATGCCAGGCACAACCCAAGTAACTAGTCCATGATGTTGTGAAATTGAGTTAACATGTTTTCCTTGTATGTGTAGATTGAAGGCATTTTAAAGTACATGTTTTAAGACTCACTGCATCTTGTTCATTAAATGATAGTCTGTATTTATATAACTGGTTTATATAAATCTATTCATATGAACATTACACTGGACACAACACCTGCCCTTTATACATTATGTGTAATTGTATACAACCTGACTGAGCTTCAACAACTGTTTCCCGCCACGCTCAGAGGTTCCTCCTATGTTTGCTTATATTAAGTATGTATGAGTGTATTGTTTGAATGTGAGTCAAGATTAATGCATGGGAATCGGTTTATCCCTTTGGCATACAGAAAGTTGTTTTTACAGATACAGATGTTTAAAGCTAATACCAGTAAACCAATATTTATAGGATGTCTTCACACACTGTTTTCCGTCAGTAGTACCATCTGCTTTTATTTGCCTACTCAAATTCTTCTCATTGCTTAATGGCTTCTACTAACACTAATATTCTAGTTTTGGTATTGCTCTCTGTTGCGACTCATCTTTTTTAATCTGTTGAATTTGTATTCTTTTATACAAATTACAGTAAGTAATTGCTCTTCTGCTGTTGCTGTCAGCTGTTCGCAGTGTCTCATTCGCTGGCTCTGTTCAGAGGACAGAGGCATCCTGGATGGGCGAAGATGTGAAGCATCCAATGAGAGGTCTGGGCCTGTCCTCTCTGTGCCTGCAGGAAAAGAAAGGTGTGCCTTTCATCCGTGTGTGTGTTTGTGTTCACCTGTCCAACTGTGTGTCTTTGTCCTTGATATTTGTCCATATCTCCTACATGTGAATTGTAATCTATTGTTCTTCCCTCCAGCTCTGGTCAGTGCCGTCAGTGTGGCAGTGGAAGCCATCTTGGCCCAGTTCAGCTCTTCTCGGACTGTAGTTCAGAAGGTCAGTCACAGCTGAATTTACATATTTTGAATAACATAAACAAGTCGTTTGTTGTTTGTTTTAACTATCAATCAATGTGTACTTCACTCTTGGTGATGAAACATATTGATTTGTTTATCATTGAAAATACTTTCCCTCCCTTCCTTCTTATTCTGACTCTAAATATTTTGCTCTGTCTCTCCTCAGTCTCTCTCAGTTAACAAGGTACTAGAATATCTTTAGATAACCCAATCTTGTAGACTTAAGACTCTCTTTATAAACTAACTCCAATCCCCTAAATCATGTCTCATCACATCATACTGACCCACATTACCCCTGTTTCTCTCCAACCCCCATTCATTTGTCCTATTTCTTCTCTCCTCCCTCTCTCTTGAGTCATTCTTTCTCTTCCATTCCCTTGTCTCTCCCTATCACTGCACGTCATCTTCTTCCTCTCCCTTCCTCCCTCCCTCCCTCTCCTCTCCCGTCCTCAGGCTTTATCAGGAGACAGCACTATAAATCCATCTCTGGGCCGTCTGGTGCTGCAGTGCCTCTGCCCTGCACTGCACAGCTTGCTGACCGATGGCTTGAAACCTCATCAGAGTGACCTGATTGCAGGCAGGAGGCCAAATTCAGCCTGGGGTTTGGTCCAGGCATCAACCAAGCCAGGTACCACTCTACGAATCCTAGGAAAATTAGCATTTATAGACTTGGATATTGAGGAATTGGTATGAATTGTGTCTTGCTTTTTTCCCCTGGTTGATAATAATAAGCCCTGGGTTTTGTCTGGCTCTCATTTTCCCACACATCATTCAATACTTGTTGATTTTAGCGTCTAAAATGCTGAAGTGAACAACAGGATGCAGATATCGATTGGCCTATGAGTGCCAAGTTTCACTGCAATTTTTGCTTGCCTCAATAGATTTGTCTGTTGACCCCTCTATCTTTCTCGCTCTCTTTTATATAAATGTTCTCTTTTTTCCTCTCGACTCATTTCAAGGTCCGAAAACACAAGCGTTGTTCAACCTACAAGTTCGAATTGGAGAGCTGCCTCAGCTCAGACAGAGCAAACACCGGTTCAACGCATTCCTCCTTGGCCTACTCAAGTAAGTACTGGCTTCTTATCCTCTCTTGTCTCCTCTGTTGGCATGCAACGTGCTCAAATCTGTGGTAAAATATTCTAAATTCATTTTTTATACTGTATTTCAAATCCATCCTCAGTTTTCCTTTTCTCTCAATTTTTTTCTTCTAGTACAAAGCTTCTTGATGTCTGGCTGTCCCACCTTCAGTCTTGCAGTGGTACGTTTCCATCACTTCCCTGTCATTCTTGTGAGCATGCATGTGTGTAACAGTGATCTTGTCATGGAATCCGAAACCTTAAACACTCGAGACATAACCAAATATATAACAAAATAGAAACACAGACACACTGCTGATTGAAGGAATTATTATATTGTTGTACAACAGTATAAGAGCCAGAATACTTGCGTCAAGTTCGCCAAGAGTATATGTGTCTGTCTAAAGAATAACAGAATCTCACAGGTTTTATACACTTCTTTTTTGTTTACACAGCACTATACCTTTGGACCTTCTACAATTACATGTTACAAGATCCTATGCTCAATAACACGTTGCAAACAGACATGTGTACATTCATGGTACAAAGGTCTCTTTAGATACACTAAATGATGAAACTCATGAGCATGGCTTACAGCACATGATCATATAATATAGATTATTTCAACAATCTCTCTTCCTCTCAGATGTGCTGGAGACATATTACCGGCCCACCTCCATCATGCGTCTGTCGCTGACCGCCTGCCAGCCTCTGTTCGAGGAGCTGCTCCTTGTGCTGCAGCCTCTCAGCCTGCTGACCTTTAACCTGGACCTGCTCTTCCAGCACCATCATTTAGAGGCAGACAGTCGCAGTCCAGACATCCCCAGTCGACCTTGTCAGGATGCAGGAATTAAGCTTTCAAAAGAGGGGTCCCAATCCAAAACAGCAGGCTGCAGATATATGGAAAGCCTCTCAGATGTAGACTTTCGAAGCTCAGAACAACGAGCAGCAAAACAAAAATCGTCACCATTGAGTAGCCCAATGAATGGAGGACCAGGGGAGTCGACACAATGCAGCGCTGCACCCACAAACACTTCGGCCACTTATGCGCAGACAAGTCCTCAGCTGTTGTGGGTGCAGGAGACAAATATTGGAGACCTGCCCCCTCCTAATTCTGAGGAGGACAGCCTCACTCAGCAGGCTGGACAGGTACTCCCCTTCATGCTGTTCCGAGTTTGAAGTTAAATATGTTTTGTGTGATCCTGCAGGGCTGACATTTCTGTTTATCATAGGTGATCCAGCAGGGATGGGGGGCTGTGATGCGCTGGGGAGGCAGAATGAGCCATAACCTGTCTGAGCTGAACCTGAAAAAGGAGGAGATGAGGATGGATCTGCCAGAACTTCATGCAGAGAGTGACTTCGCTCCGGTCAGCAGTGGTGCTCCGGTTCCCTGGCGTCTGGGGCGGATCTTTGGAGCCTCTAAAAGCCTCAGCAGCCCACCAGGTCAAACCCCACCAACCAGGTTAGCAACATGCACTGTCCTTTTTAAATTCATCCTAAAATGGAGAGACAGTAAGAACTTGGATGACAACTCTATGTGATTCCTCTCTGCCCTCCTGTCCCACTCTCTCTCTCTCTCTCTTTCTCACTGTTTCTACACTCCTCTCGTCCTCTGTGTGTCTGTCTGTGCAGGCGTCCCTCTCAGTGGCTGGCTCCTGGAGTCACTGCTCTGACCCGAATGGTGAGCAGCAACTCCACCCCGATAATAACGAGGGCCCCGGAGCCCCACGTAGAGAGAGCACCAGAGTCCGAGAAAGAGCTTGAGACACTGGAGATGAACGACAGACCCAGACCACTCAGGTACAAAATACATTTAGTGATTGTTATTAGGGTGGGCTTATGTGTTTTGTTGAGTCACTTTTTAAAAGCTTTGAAAATAACTATTTTACATTTCCATGCATTTGGGGTTGAACTCACCAATTCATTCATATATTTGGGGGATCACATTCTCAATTTCTGTGTCAGCACAACATATTTCAAGATTAGTTTGAGAGGGGACGGGGGAAATTGGGGATGACATAAACCCTGATTCAAAACCCAGGCCACTGCAGTAAGGACCCAGCCTCATTACAGGGCATTACTGCTCTACAAGGTGAACTAGCTGGGTGACACTCTAATTCAAAAATAATATCACATTTTTGGCCGTAATGTTCTCGGATTAAAAAAAAAAAGTATTGATTGGCCTCATGTTAAAGCATCAGTTTAATGTAAAAATTAAAAGATGGAAAGAAACATATCTGCATGGGTGTGGCATTAAAAAAAGGTTAAACTAATAACTTGAATATGAGCTTCAATAAATGAAACCCACCTGAATTTCTTAGGGCATTTCTCAAGTTATTTCCCCATCCAAGAACACCAGTGGGTGTAAGAGACACCAGAATAGCTGCTTCTATATTTTCTGTCCTTTTAAAGATTTTGATTGGTGACTCACCAGATACCCTGCATTGTGACTCATCCAAGATTCAGATAAATCATATGTTGTGGATGACGTTAATGTTTGTGGTCGGTGTATATGTAAGCAATTTTGGCTGAGAGGTTCTCTGCGGTGTGTCCTCAGGTCGGTGCGAACGCTGTGTGATCACTCTGCTGGAAGAGGGTCGGAGCTCAGCTTCTGCAAAGGGGAGGAACTGGTGGTGTTGGGAGGAGTTGATCAGGACTGGATCCGCTGTCGTCAGGGAGACAAAGAGGGGATGGTACCTATCGGCTACACCTCCCTCATCATGTGACCTCAGTGCCATTACTGCTGCACTCCATCAATAAGAAAAACCAAGAAAAAAAAATATTTTAGGCGAGTGTTGAGAGGTTATGGTGAGGCTCCACTACTCTGAAAGGGATATTTCACGCTTGCTCGGTTTGGGTTTGAGTTTGAGTGCAGAACACCATCTGCTCTGCTTTACGTGCATCAGGAGCAATCTGCAGCTCTCTCCCTTTATGAACATATGGGAGTTTCCCCCCCATCACAATCCATCTAGTTTGGTAGCATTAAACTAATGGATGATAGCAGCAGGAATGCAGTAGATGGTGTGAAAAAATGACTCAAGTCAAATCTAGACCATTTCATACTAAAAGACCTTTGATCTTGAAGTGAAGTATCCCTTTAAAATGTCTTTTTCTCAATGCCTGCCTTCCGTGTCAGCCACTGATCTGAAAATGATCACAGGGCAATCAACTATTCGCAGATTTAAGAGCTTTCAGATCAGCGTCTGCCCGTCGTCAGAAGGCAATCCGACAGCCTGGTAGTAGCCACTTTAACATCTCGAAGATAGTGGCGGCTGGCAGGTTGTCGAGAGGAGAAAGCATGTGAGAGTAGAGGGCCGTAGCTCCTGTTGCATACTGCGTAGTAATGTAGTGAATTGTAGCTGTGTAGATCTGTGTTCAATTGACCTTTCACCCCTATTGACCTCTCACCTTTATCGCCTGGTTCATGTGTGTTTGACATGTTTCTGCTACTATATATGACTGTATAAATATACATACAAAATATATATATATATAAGGGTATATAAAATAAGATTGATATTACCAAGATAGATAGAAAGAACGATGAACAAGAGAAGGCAGATAGTAAAACACAAGCAGCAGCTTAATACTGTGGCCACATTGAGGAAGTAAATTATTAAAAGACTTTATCTTTACACCTGCAACTTCACACATGCATTAAGTGGTTGTCATACATGCCAAAAAAACGGTATATGTGTTTGTTTCAAGTATGAAATCCAGTATCTTCCCTTATGTGTGCTTCATCTATTGCTGTTATTGTGACATCATATTCATACATTATTAGATTCATCCTCATACCTTAAACACTAAATGCATTGTAATGTGCCATGAATGCTTTGAGTGAATGCCAGAAAATATCACACAGTTCTAGAAGATAATATTTGGCTTCAGCAATCTGTAGCCAAACTCAACCCGTCCAAAATGTAATGTCCGAGTAAACGCTTCACACCACTTAGCTCAGCTCTTGTTTAACACTATCTGACCTTAGACTTAATGCAGTGAGAACATCCCAGATGTGTGTAACTCATGAATGCTTCTGTAAAGTCTGTAGGTTTGGTGGCTGGTCTTCACCTCATACCTCAGCTTTGGGATTTGTCTTCACCCTCCCCCCGCCATGTTTGCTCATCATAATCATTGATATTAATGATAGTGGTAGTGGTGTAAGTGTTGATTCTAATGTTGAAACACATTGCTTTGTGTCTTATATTTATTAGTTATTCTCTAGATTCTGTATAGATTACTATGCATATGGTTCAATGTACAACGTTTGTTTTTAAAGTCATGGTTTCGATTGGATGCTGACACCTAAAGCCTAAAAAAGAAAAAAAGCTTAAATATATAAAAGAGATTTAACCGGTCTGGCTGACACTAAAGGACCTCTAATTAATTCATTAGGAATGTGTCTTTGCTATAGATCAATCAGGGAAAGCTCAGTTCTTCAAAGTTTCCTAGTGTTATCGTGTCAATGCCATGTAGCATGACATCCCGTTGCATTAAGTCGAACTAGTGCTCATAACGTGTAACTTATGATCACAATAAAATGCCAACAAACGGATAATACCTAGGTGTTTACAAGAAATAAGAATCAGCTGACACATTAAATTGTGTTCATCTTTTTGGTTTTGTTTATTTGTTTAGATTCTGGTCTAAATGCATTTGTTTGAAAGCTGTTAAAATTATTGGATGTACTATTTATTGATCTGGAGGTTCCTGAAAGGAAAAGCTCTATCCGACCCATCTAGTGTCTCTCTATCTATCTGGGTTATTTATGTGTGTACGTGTGTGTATGAGCTTGTGTGTGTGTGTGAGCGTGCACACAGCAGTGATAGCAGAGATGAGTGTGAGCACATTGGTGTGTCTGCACATCCTGCACTTTCACCTGAATGTGTGTGTGTGTAACAATGAGATGTGTACCTCCCTCTCCTCCTCTTTCTCTCTGGTGTCATGTAGCCCGTAGACATCCCTGTGTCCTACTATTGCATATAGTTCAGTGCCCCTTAGTGTCAGTCACTGTCCACCTCCTGCATGTGCTTGTTTGTAAATACACCAAATAAAAAGATCAGTATAAACCAAACATGGGCAGCTGTTTGAGTCATAATTTAGCACTTAAATGTATGTTTCAAGCCTTTTAATCAGAGTTTTTATGTTCAACCATCATGGAAAACATGTCCTGTAATCGGTGCTATCCGAAATGTGACAGAAACGACCTGCATGTGTGTGTGTAGAGACTCTGTAAAACACTTTAAATACCTGATTACACACTAGAGGTGATTTATATTACTGCTTTGCTCAGATTAAAAAATCCCAGGATGCACTCGGATGTGGTGAAGGGCGTAAAGAGGAGAATAAATCTCGGGAGTGAGCTGCAGCCCTCCCCCATCTTGTAACCGTGGGCCTTTTGATAACGTCCTCCATTGTGGGTCATTATGGAGGACAACACTGAGTGAGATATACAACCTAACACCACTAGATAGCACTGTTAGCTCAAGCTGATTAAAATCACTGCAGTAACTTCCCATAACACACACACACAGCAAGAGGGCCTTGCAATGGATACACAGAGTCTGCAGGGAGTACTAGTAGACATAAAATGCTTTATTATTATGGTTATAGAGGCAAAAGATCTGAGCTGACATTCTATGGCATTGAGTTATAACTGTTTTTCTATGTTTTGTTTTTTGAGATGCACATTATCAGAGGCAACAGGCAAAGGTTACATGTCATGCAAACTAGATAAATAACTCTTTATGTGTACCTTTGCTATAAAGTTAACCATCCACCGGCAATAATGTAGTGCTCTTAGTTAAAAAAGGAAAGAGGAAAAATATACATACAGTATGTAAACAGTCAAAGAAATTGCACTTTCTCGGCTTGTTATTAGAAGCCACACTACTGAAAGAGAGCAGAAATGTAAAACTGGCAAAACTATTTCACTGTCACTGATTGTCTGACCAAAAAAAGCATATGCTCAGCTAAAAAAAGAGACAAGTTATTTAATTCTACAAAATAAATCATACAATCATAGTCAATTTTAGGGACAAATGACTGATACATGTATATTGGTCAGCTGTATAATCCGTTAAAAACATGTTAGTAAAATCATGAAATGATTATTAAGTTGTATGTATTATCCCAATAGTATTGTCATGTATAATACTCATTGTACACGCTACTGCTGATAGGAGGAAAACAGGTCTCTCTCTATGTACATTCACATGAAACTAAACGCTTATGGTTTCTTCCACTAAGTGGATTAACCCAATGTTCCTAAAATGTGAACAATCTACTTTGCAACTGTACAGAAAAATGACCTCCTATCCTCAAATATTCACAACTAAAAAAAACACAAGTCCTTATATAGTCCTTATCAGAGAAGATATTGCTTTTAAAGACTGCATGAGAGTTCACTTAGGTACGTACACAAGACAACATGGCACTTCTACAGAGCATTTGGGGCAAATCAATTCTAGTTTTCTCTCCTTTCACCCCCAAGGACATTCTGATTGTCAATGCTCGGGAGCAAAAACATTCTCAAAGGCAGCCTGAAGTAAACGAAACACTTTTTATCCATCCCTTCCCCAGGAAGCAATACTGAAAATAGTCAACAATAAACATTCCTATCATGAATATACATTTGCCCATCTCTTTAGCAGACAGTGCTCAAGCTGTCCTTTTTTTCAAAAAATAGCTTCTTTCTTAAAACCTCATTAGAAATTCTCTTGCAGCAATGCCAAAATTCCTATCACTAAGCCCGCCCCCTCCCCTGCCTATTCACTGGTACATAGCAGACGCTGTCTTGGAAAAGTTAAGGAAAACCTACCACTGTCTCTCAACAGCTTTCACTTCTCCTTGTCTCGTTTCCCAAAGGGGCAATGTGACTTTGAAAGCTTAACGGGTAAATGAGGGTTACATTTTGACCTACTTTGGGCCCAGGATACATTTTTGTTCCCCCAGGCATCTCCTGAGCTCCTTGCGTACCATATATGTCCACTTTCAGTCCGTGACCAATGTCTGTCTTTCCTAGTTTGCTTAAGGTGCCGAAGTAAAAGTGTATGTGTTTATAGTGTGTCCACTCAGCATACATACATACAGTCTTTAGTGTGCTTGATCATCCAGCACTAGTGCAAATTCATATCAGCTGGTCTGTTTCTTTCTTTCATCCGGGACAGTCTATCTCCGTTTCTCTCATCCCTCGCCTCTTGGACAAAAGAAGTGTTGCCATGGTTTCATCCTTGGTGTGATGCCCTTCAGAGTGATCGGTTCACCACACTCATCTGTCAGTGTGTGAGATGTCTTTTTTGCATTTTTCAGCCGCAATAATTCTCCATCCCTCCTCTCCTTTTTCTCGCTTGTTCTCTCTGGCACTACTTCTGTTGATAGCAGTGCTGTGACATCAGTTCCTGTCCATCTGTCCGGTGGTGGGCCTGGTCCCTTTCTCAGAGTGGTCCCACCTACGTAAAACAAGATACTATCAAAAAGACAATGCATATACATCTCTGAGTCCCTAGTGTTTCTGTATTCGATGCTCTGCTTACCCCTCAGTTAGCTTATGAATGCTGCAGGGTCAAAAGTAAATCATTCAGCCGTTTTCTTCTCTGTTCTCTGGTGCAGACCTCTTCTTCTGGTTTTTCTTCCTCTCCCTCCTCCTGTTGTCTGTTCTGGGTTTTGGTGGGCTGCAGTGTACAAGTAAACACAATTAATTGCAAAAGCAGATTTTTTTATTGATGTGTTTTGTATGTGGGTAGTGCTTCACTCACACAGGGGCTGGCCGTGAGCGAGCTGGAGGTGTCTTGACTCTGATGGTGGGGGTCACTGCTGATAACCGTCCCCTCAATCCCTGCTTGCTGATCTGAGGGGTCAGAGGTCAAACAGTATTGAAAACAGCACATTATTTTACACATATGTCTGTAATGATGTGATGTTCCGAATTGTCTTTCCTATCTCCAACCAGTCAGTGAGTCTTTGATGGAAATGGTGTGGTTTCACTGCTTTAGGAGAAAGTCTGTGGCTTGGTTCATCGACACCAGCGATGGATGATAGAAATGGGGAAACATTTCTGCAGGGTAAAATACTGTGGTTGGAAAACCACTTAGTTTCTGCTGAGTATGATATGGAGAGACAAGCCAAACATGAGGATGACTGTCTGTTAGCACAGCACACACACGCACATCCATGCACACAGAAAAACACACAGCACAGGACACCAGAAGAAATCTATACAGACGTAGAAATTAAAAAGTAAAGAGATCAACACATACACGGATGCATTCACGAACACCTACAGGAACAAAAACTAACACACACACTTGCTTCATGGACCTGACTTGATGTGGCTGTCTTCCTCATCATCGGCTCCATCGCAGGACAGACCTCGTGAGTCCCTCCCCTCTTCCTCCATGTCTCCTTTCCTCTCCCTCTCTATCCTCAGCCGGATCTGTCTGTTTCTCACCATCTCCAAGTTCCTCACCAGGAAGACGTGATGTTTCACCACAAAGCTCCTGGACGGCACACAGGGAGAACCATTAGCTCACTGTCATTGGTTCAGCAACAATGCGTCAAGTAGTTTCTCTTGACATTTCCATACCTCTCAACACTGGTCAAAGGCTCCAGGTCGAGGTGAGGATACAAGCCAGCAGTTTCACTAGAGCTCTCCTGTAAAGAAAGAGGTGAACGTTTTAACACTAATTAGTTAAATTATGACACCATCTGAGATTGGTTATATATAAGGCTTGTTTTAAAACGCAATTCCAGCCTTAAATACAAACAAAATTAGACAAAAAAACAGATTACTGTTGCTGTCCCCTGTTACAAGAAAAAAACTGGAGTAATGTAAACTGTGTAATTAACTAAATCAGCCAAATATTAATACTACTAGGGATTTTGGTCTGCATTTATTATAGCACATAGATCCATTTCTAGGTCAAATGTGGTGGTTTTTGGTTGTTTCTTGTGTTGTAAGCTAGGCTGCAAGCTTTAGCCATCTTTATAAGGATAAAATAACAAGTAGATTTACTTCGTGTGAAAATCAATGGACCAAAGATATATATTATGAATGTCCCCTTTAGTTTGTAAACAAATGCAGGGTGTGCTGGGGTGTTGGTAGCTCTGAGGAAAAACTGAAACAAATCTGTTTTCTTTTTGCACCCACAATAATACCACAACTAAACTCTAGGGGTGGAAAAGTTATTTATTTTCTCTTTAAAACTGCATTCTTCAATAGAATGAAACAGCCTGGAGGCAGAAGATCTCACCGCTGTCTGATGAGAGGATAAACTCCTCATCTTCAGCCGGCCTGAGTGACAAAGAGAGACAGTAACACAGTCAGTTGCAGTATGAGAAAATGTATCTGATGCATTTACTAAACCTGAAGATAACACATCCAAAACTAGCAACTGAACTCACAGTAACGCCGCTTCCTCTTCAGGGGAACAGCAGGCTGACTGTGAAGCTGTGACAACACAAGATGAGAATTACATGCACACTCACTCCACAAATCTCCTTGTATCATAACATTTTATCTCCAACGATGCTTCAAGTTGACTGTCTAACTTCCTGATTCTGTGTTATAGAGCTCTATAGTACCTGATTGTTCTGCCACAGCCACATCACATCATAGGGTAACTGGAAATTCATCCGCTTCAGCCTTAGGTACTTCCCTGGAGGACAAAAAGAGAGTTTGGATGAACTATCACGGCTACAACAAACTACATCACTATATCCCTTGTCCTTGTACTTACCAACATTTATGGGAGCAGGTAAAAGGCTGTATTCACGCTCATCCCCTGAAGTGTCTTCCATGCTCTCTGTGCACGACTGCTGGGCTTGGGAGGGCGGGCTAGGAAAGAGACACATTGAATACATTAACTAAAAAAACTGATAACATAAAAAAAGTTATTAATTTGTTTTTTGAAATCAGTGTACTCACTCTATAGTTTTGTAATCATCAGAGTAAAGACCCGCCCTCAGAAACGTCTTCCCGGGAGGCTCATCTTCGCTCTCCTCTCTTAGGATGGTTTCCGGTGGAGATGGAGCCTGGTCGAGATCTGAATGGCTGAAACATTCAGGGAGGGTGTCACACTTAGGTTTATCCTCAGCGACACTAAAAGGAAAGCATGAAGAGAGAGATAGAAAGATAGAGGAAAAAGAGAAAGAGAGAAAGGCACTGGTTTAGCACACAGTGCTGAAAACAGTGGGTTAATATAGCAATAGTGAGTGGTTGTATTGAATTTCCAAGTCAACCAGCGCAGGTACTTGATAATACATTTGTGAGTGTTTACCTCTGTTGACAGGGAGAGTCACCATGTTTTCTCTTCTGTCGCTTCTTCCTCCTGACCTGCAGCTCCACTTCAGTCACCTGCTGGATGGTGTCACCTCCTCTTTCTCTCTCTGGCCCTTCTTTACTCCCTATTGCTTCTCTACCATCTCTGTTATGTCCTGGCGAGTGATCGTTTGATGACACGAAGGGAGCTGCAGATGAGTGTGTGGGGGAGGATACAGCAGAGGGCAGTGGGTTCTTTCTGGGCCGTCCTGGCCTTCTCTTTTTTCCTCCTGCCACACTGTCGAGCGTTGGCACATTTTTCTGCTGCCCGCGGCTTCTTGAGTCACCTTGTAAACCTGCAGTCATTGAAATGGAAAGAGGGAGGGGTTGTGCCAGAGAAAGGCAGAAGGGGTGTAAGTGGCGTAAAGGAAATGAGACAGATGTGGATCAGTGATTGAGCCAGCAGGAGGTGTGAGGTGAGGCCAGTCTGGGCTGAGTCATGCGGATGGGACACAGATTATGAGTCACAACATTTCCTCTAACAGTTCACTTCTGGGAAATGCATTAAGAAGTGATTTATGTACACACATTCACAGCAAAAAATAACAAGAATGGAAAGTTGCATATTTGCTAATGTAAGCATGCACACGTATGCACTCTTCCACTGAAATTGTTTTTGCACATTCAGTTAATGGGTAACACAATCTCAAAAGGCTGAGCAGACAAAGAAAGAGACAAGAAATGTGGATGAGTGTGCCCGTGGTAGGGAGCTGCACCTCAAAACACATGTGTGTTTAGTTAGATGATGAACTTATGTTGAGTGTTTTACACATCTTTTCAAAACAACATCTCAACAAGCTCTGTTTGCCCCCTTTCTGACCTCCGTGCTATTCCTTCATCAATCCCTCCTGAGGTCATCTATCTTTTTGTTCTATTTTCCACAGACCCTGACAAGACTGACCACTGTTTCCTTATTGAATTGTTCCAAGTCGAATAGGCCCTGTCGGCCAGCAGTCAGGGGTAGGCCAGACTTTAAATAGCCAATCTGGTGGTTCACTAATGACTGTGTTCACTGAGTAGCCCAGGGCTGCAACAGCGTGCGGTTCGCTGCAGGCAGGGAAGATTTCAAAGATTTCCTGGAAGTTTCCCATCAAGATGCAGCCCTCCTGCTATAACACTTTTTAAAAATTCCAACAGAGAACAGAGTGGTTGTGTGTGTGTGTGTGTGTGTGTGTGTGTGTGTGTGTGTGTGTGTGTGTGTGTGGTGTGTGTGTGTGTGTGTGTGTGTGTGTGTGTGTGTGTGTGTGTGTGTGTGTGTGTGTGTGTGTGTGTGTGTGTATTAGACACATATACTGCACAGCAGAGGGAGACTGAAATTGGCTATAAAAAGAATGGAGTCTGATTTCCTCTTGAACACGCTCTAGGCTTTGATGGGTAGCTCAACACCACCTTAGAAAAAGACTGTCTCTATATTGGGAAAACTATTGGTGCCACAATCTCATCTCCACATTGTGAGTATAGAAATCTGTCATACTGTGCAAAGAGCCTCTTTGCATAAAACTTATTCACTCAGCCTGCTGTCAAGTTGTGTGTGCTGTTCAATGATCACAATTGATGTTAGATTTTCCATATGATCTATGGATGTATCTTTCTGCCAATGAAATGATAACACAATACATTTGATCATCTTTAAAGCAATATTAACAACGTCATAGCATTTATTAATATTGACAGTTTCCAGCACTGCAGTATTTACACAGACGTTAGCACTAATGCTACCATGACCTGACAGCCGTCAGACAATCACGTCAGCGCACATTCATTCCCGCATGTATTGATTAACCCATTCATGCATCCTCACCTGTTCCTCTCCTCTCTGTCCATGCTGGCTCATCCCTCCTCCACGACCTGTCTCCACTTCCTGGATTCCTACCGGCCAATCCGCTCTTCAGACCCCTCCCCCCTGTTGTCACGGCAGCTGATGTGAACAGGTTGGTGTGTGTTGGAGACGGGGATGTCCTGTACAGGTTTGACTCGTCCTCACCGTCTTCGTCTTCTCCATCCGATGCAATCAGTCTGCTTGTATTGAACTCCGCAGAGAAGCCTTTCCAGCTGGGAGATGAATTTCCAAATCCTGTCCCTCCCAGCCCCCCAAATTTCTTCCAACTCTGGCCCAGGCCCCCCCAGCTTCCTCCAAATGAAGATAGGTGAGAGGAGCCCAACCCCAGTGAGGTGAGAGATGTGTGTTTGTACCTTTCTGCTGAGGATGATGATGTTGAAGCAGCAGTGGACCCCATTCCTCTCGCCCCTTTCCTTCCTCCTTCTTCTTGACCTAAAATGAACCCTGACCTTGACTTTGAATTGGGCAACACTTCCCTCTCCCTCCTATCTTCCTCGTCATCCTCGGGCAACTCCTCCTCGTCATCCATGTCTCTCTCGCAGTGCCTGTGCCGATGTTTATGTTTGTGTTTGTGTTCGCTCCTCCCACAGCCACAGGAGAGGCTGGAGGTGAACCCCGAGCTAAGGTGTGGGCCTCCTCCACTGCCTCCCCCCATGTCTCCCTCAGCCTCTCCTCCTAAAGCTCCTTCCCGCAGCAACCTGCTCCTCCGCCTGTGGAACCTGGCAGGGTTGAGGAGGAAGTGGGCATGATGGGACTGATGGGGGGAATACTGGTGTGGAGAGGGAAGCTGATAAGAGCTGGGGAGGTGGTGGTAGAGTGTTGTGGCTGGGGGATAGCCGCTATAAAAGCCCATATTATCGATGGTGTCCTGGAACTTTGAAGGGCAACCACATTGCCTGCGGTCTTGCTTCCTGTTGCAATGCAGAGGCTGGCAGGGGTAGAAAGGCTGGGGTGAAAAGGAAGGATTACCAGCGTAAGATGAAGGGTGAGGCGAGTAAAAGCCATTCAGATTGATCCTGAAGATGTTGGAGCGGAGAGAATGTGAGGGGGAGTGATGACGCCGTCCTCCAGGAGCATTACCACTCCCATCAAAGCCCTGTCCCAGGCCCGTCCGCGCCCAACTACGCCGCCCGATATGGACCTCGCTGAACTGACCGATCAGATCTTCTAACTCGGCCATGAACTCTGGATCCTGCATGTGCAGCTGCTGGTGCTTCTTCTTATGTTTATTTTTCTGTCTCTTCAGTGCATTGTGCCCAAGGCAAGGGTAAAAGTCAGAATGAGTGCACTTGTTGTGTCCTGGGCAGGGGCACAAGCAACTATAGGCCGAGGAACAGTCGTAATCCCTCCGTCTGTGCCTGTGTTTGTCTCTGTGCCGCTCCAGAGTAGAGGAGTTGCTGATGGGGTTTGTGTGTCTTGGCATGAGAGAGAGGGGGGAAGAGACAGGAGAGGGGCGATCCACAAGAGAGGAGAGGTGCTTTTGTCCCCCTAGAATAACTCCTGACCCCTGGCCCAACCTGAACATGCCTCGAACTCCCCTCTGCTCTGCTCGCTCAGAAACACTGTTGTTATCTGTTCCTATCCCACTGTCGCTGGGCAGCGTCTCCTCACTGTGCGACTCACTCCTGGGGGAGGGGGTGGCCTCTTTTAGGTGGCTGGGAGAGCCAGGTGTGTGGTGCAGAGCGAGGGTGGGACAGGAGAGCTTACATGAAGACTGGTGAAAGGGGAAGTGATGCCTTCCCTGACATGGACAGCTCTTCTTCACAAAGGGAGAGAGGGATGAGGAGGAGGGAGGGCGTGGGGAGGTACAGGAGGACGATGGGGAAGGAAGGGAGAAGGAGTGAGGAAAAAGTAGGGAGGATGTTGGTTCTGTGAGGCTTCCTTCACTATAAGGGCTTTGGGCCCCACTGGAGTGTGTGAGAGAGGGGGAGGGAAATGGATGAGAGGAAGGGGGCTGGGGTTGGTTAGAGGAGAAGAGACTTGATTCAGAGGAAGTGGTGAACAGGGATGATTGAGTGGCGTTCTTGGAATTAAGGTAAGATGTTTGGGCCTTAGGCTTGCGTCCCCGCCTCTTGCCCATGTAGATGGTCCCTCTCTTGCTCACATTGATCTGAGGGCCCAGCTTGCTCCCAAAGGAGGATGACAGGGCTGAGAGTGTGTTCACTGTTGTAGCCTCTATCGATTTACAAATTCCCAGAGACGTCTCGCCATTTGCTGCCTGGCCTGCCCGTCCCTCCTTTCCCACATACCCAGAAAGCATTACCTTGTGAAGCCTCTTCTTCTTTCTTTTCTTCATCTCATTAATCAGCCTCCTGATCTTAAGCTGCCTGTTCCCCTGTTCAGAAGGATGAAAATGGTTGTTCCTGCGATTCAGTGCGTCTCCGCTCTGGTCCACTGGGAGTGGTTGTTTGGGAGGACGGCCACGCTTCTTGGGGCTGGATTTAGACTGAGCGGCACACTGCAGTTTGGGACTTGGCGCGAGCACAGGGGCTTTCTGAACTGCGTCACACCCCAGAAGAGGCACATCAGTAGGGATAGCATTGGGTGAAAGTTTAGGGGGAGGTTCATCTAAGCTAGAGCTCGGGGTTTTAGGGCGGCCTCTTTTTCGGGCAGGGGTTATTTGGCATCTGGAAGCATGGTGGCTAAGGTCTGATGTGGGGTGACTCTGCTTTGGGGATGAGGGTTTGGTTGCAGAAGAGAGTGGGGGGCAGCTGCTTGTTAAAGAGCTAGACGGAGATGGTCGGGATTCATCAGTCTGCTGAACGGTGGCCTTGGCAGGAAGGGGGGACTTGGGGTTTTGGGGAAAGCTATGTAGAGGATTATGTTGGGAATCTGACGGGGCTTCCTGATTTTCTGCCCTCTGAGCCCGTTGCACAAGCTTGGTCCAGCTGGGCCGCCTGGCTTTACGTTTTTTGAGCGGACGGCTGTCCTGCTCTTGGGGGTAGCGAGGGGGAGAAACAGGGGCACGGGCAGAGGGAGTGGGTAAAGAGGGCGGAGCAGAAGAAGAGGGGTGGCTTGGAGGCACATTTGAATGTTTTGAGACATCTTGTTCTTTTGATTTACTGGTGTCACCTGTTGCTGGCTCTGCTTGTTTAACTGGCTTGCAACCTTCATCCGTCTTTTCTCTCTCATCTGGTCTGCCTGGATTGACTATTTTACATGTTGTATCTAGTATACCACTATCAACTGATTCTCCAAATGTATTATCTTCTGTTTGTTGTCTGTCTGGGCTAAGCCTATCCCTTTTTTTCTCAGCCTTTCCTTTTTCAATGTTTAACTCATCCCTCAAAATATCATCAGCCTTATGTCTTTCATCCTTTTCCTTACTGTGTCTTGATTTCCCGTCTTTCCCTTTATCCTTCCCTTTCTCCTTTTTCTTCTTCTTGCCTTCATCCTTTCTGATCTCACTCTTTGCTGTTTCAGCCTCCAATTTATCTCGTTTAGATTTCTTGTCTTTCCGTTTCTCTTTCTTTGCTTTCCTCTCTTTGTCTCTCTTTTTCTCTAGAGGGGGGTCCTGATCTTTGGATTGGGCAGAGGAGATATCCACAGAGGGGGAAGACTGTGGTTTAGGGGTGGCTGAAGAAGAGGAAGGAGAGTCTGGCCTACTCTTGTTGGACAGGCTGAGTTCTTTATTGGCGCTGATGGAGACTGGAGGTTTTGCCGAAGAGTCCATGGAGGAAACAGAGGAAGAACTGCTCTGTTTTCCAACTTTGCTTTTCGACGAGGTGGAAGTGCCAAGGATGCCAGCAGAGCTTTTCCCGTTAGATAGTCCCTTCTGTTTTGTTGTCTGAACCAAACCATTATGTTTCTTGGAGGTCTTTCCTTCATTCCTGGTCTCCGGTGCAGATGGGACTTGGATGCCTGTGGTGGAAGGAGTGGAGGAAACAGTCTGGTCTATTGTAGGCGAGCAGGGTTTCTGTCCTGCATTGACAGTCTGCCCGTTGGTATTAGGAAGCTTGTCTTTCTTCACTCTCTCAGATGAACCATTTGATTTCACCTCTGTCTTATCAGCCAGTTTGACAGGAACCTAGAGAGGGCAAACACAAAATCTCTGTCATCATAGACAACAATGGCTGTGGCTTTCACTACTTTGCTGTTGACAACTTTGAAGCACAATGGGGAGGAGACAACCACTGAAATGCTTTTGTTTTTGTCCGCCCATTAAAAGACAGAGTGAGGACAAAATGACTCAATCAGGCAGAGAAAAAGAGGGCATACTGAAGAGAAGGAGAGTGAGGTGATGGAAACAAGAATGGGGTTGACACAGAAAGGAGAAATACAAAGGCAGAGAAAAAGAGAGGAAGGGAGTGGGACAGGGACAGAGGGGGGAGTGAAAGATAAATGAGAGCAGGTAGAGAAAAAGAGCGGATGTAAAAATAGAAGAGAGGGACTGATATAGAGAGCCAAGGAGAGACAGAAAGCCCTGCTATTGGTAGCTATAAATTGCCACTAATACAGATGAGAAGGCTTGACATTTTGTACTTATCCCATCATTTTGGTATGCTGCAGCTTGAGTGGCGTTTTCTGCAGCGAAAGCAATAAGCTTTCCCTTGGGTGATTGTCATAGGGACTGATGGACCAATGTCTGTAATAGCTCCAAGTGGTTGCCGTGCTGTTTTCCTATTTATAGGTCTGTTTCTTTAAATGGGCTACTTAGGTTTCAGTATTGAGACAATAGCTCATTTGACCTTATTACAACTGAGCACAAAGCTGGGCCAATTTGCACCACATAAGCTTGTCTGGTAACGAACTGCAAAAACTAAAACAGAGCTGCAGCACATGTGTGCACCACGTTAATCACTAACCCTAACCCTAACACTTTTTACCATTGAAATCAAATCAAATTGAGAGTAGGTTTAATTTTAACAGCTAACAATATGTTTATCTGTGTGTGGGTGTGTACTTTACTTACCTGTTTGGCAGACTTGGTTCCTTGGCTGATTATGGCAGGGACCGAGGTCGCCTTGGAAGCTGTGGTAGACGCTGACTGTGGTGACGATGATAATGATGATGATGCAAGTGGTGGTGAAGCAGCAGATGCATTTTGTTTGAACGTGGTCTGGACAGCATCCAAGGCTGAGCGTTGATCTCTGGTTGCCTCGACTGGAGTAGAGCTGTTTTTGTTTTGCTGTCCCCCTTCTCCATCTCCCTTTAGCAGCCCCCCCCTGGCTTGCCTCTGATAGGTCCTTATGGTGGGCTTGCAGACGTAGCTTTCCAAGATCTTCGGCGGTTTCTTGGTGCGTTTGGCCTGGAGCCCAATGCGGAGTCGTACATTTCCCTCGGGGCAGCTGGTCTCTCTGCCGGAGATCTGAAGCTGTTGTTGCCCTGTGCTTCCACAGCGGCCCTCGATCAGCAGCTCCAGCACTGCCCCCTTGTCCCCTTCTCTCTTTTTCCCTGATCCTCTCTTCTCCTCCTCCTTCTGCCCAACATCTGCATCACCCTCACCCCATCGCTTTTTCTCTGAAACTTCAGAGTCTTCAGATGCAGAGGTGGGGTCCACAGTGGAGTTTGTGGTTGGAGGGGTTCCCCCCTTCACTCTCTGGTCCATCAGAGAAGTCAGGGGGGGGAGGCAGGATGCTGTGGGGTCCCCAGTTTAACACTTTTAAATTATCCCGCTGGGGTTATTGGGCTCAAGAGCAAAGAGCCAAATGTAGGTTTAGGTTCCCAAAATAATATCCTGATATAGTCCAAGTCCAGTTGGGCTTTTTATCCAGCGAAGGAATGTCTTTCTCTGGTCCTTCAAGCTTGAACTGAGATGGAGTTTGAGGGAGAGAAAGAAAAGACAGTAAGACACAGACAGAAAGATAGAGAGGCCAGTGATTAGTCATTTCAGTGAGCTCAGATGCTGAGTAGCAGCAGTACAGGAATCGAAAGGGGAAAGTACCCTTCCTGCAGGCAGCTGTGGAGAGGTGCTTAAGTCTGTGTCCACAGAGATGATCTCATCATACAGAACCTACAGATCTCCTCACCCAGGGGGGCAATCAGCGCCACAGATTCCCAGAATGTCGGCACTAACTGGAAGAAAGACCTACTCACGTTCTTCAAGAACAGCCTCGGCTGGTTTTCTCGAGTAATCTGTAAATAACGGCAGCTCTGAAAGACAGCAAACGCTTCCCAAACCTTTTACTTATGCTCACTCCGCCTCCTCTTCCCAAATCAATATATCAATCAATCAGCTCCTGACTAATTCAGTCACTTATCCAGTCCCCTCCCCTTCTCTCCCCACTGTCTTTGCGCCTTCTGTTCTCAGCTACTCCCACAAGCACTCCTCCACCCACCCTTCCCTCTGCTGTACTTTCTTTTCTCTCCGAAACTCCCCTTTTCATGTTGGGCAGAAAGCTTTTGCATGCATTCTCTATTAGTCCCATCTACTCGCTCTCTCTCTCTCTCTCTCTCTCTCTCTCTTTGTAGACCACACAGTAAAATGGTCAACTCACACACTGTATCCATGTTAATCAAAACCATATTTCCTCCTCTGCTTCGTTCTTTTCCTCCTCTTCAACCTAAATCCCTCCATTCACAGTCAGACCATTCCCCTCCTCCTCTTTCAGTAGTGGTAACACAAATCCGTAGGAAAGGGTAAAACTTATTTTTGGAAAGGAGTGCAAATTCCTCCTCCTCCCATTGCTTCCTCTTAGTCAAGTAAGCTTTTCATTGACCCCATTGTAAATTGCCTTTTTAATATACATTATAGCAAGAAACACAGCCTAAAAAAACATTCTCCTCGGCAGAAAAAAAACATTCACTCTCCCTCGACCTCTGTTCAGCCCAGTTTTTAAACATATCGAAAGGAAGCAGCATCTTCTGTCATGCTTCCTTCATTATATTCACTCGCTCATTAAGGGAGAACACCATCCATTTTCTAATAAAACACACCCGCCTAGCATTCTTTCAGTCCTCTCCTGAGAGCCTCTTATGAAATAGCTCATCTGTCTCTGAACGCCCCAAACTGCCTACTAAAACTTACAAAAGCATCTCAGATAATGTTTTCATTTAAGAGCTCAGTGGGCTATCTCTCCTGCCTCTTGGTCCCTCCACACCCAAACCCTTTCCTTGAATCATTCGAAGCTCGAATAAACATCTGTTCCAGTGACTCTTATGTAACAGTTTTGAAAAGCATTTCCGATGCCAAACCTCCTCACAATCAAATAAAATGAGCACAGAGATGGACAGTGTTCCTCTTAAAAAACTGCAGCCTCTTTTCATGACCTCTACTCCCAAGGCCCGACCTGCATGAAGAAGAGGATACAGGCATGAGAAGAAGCTTCACTCCTGTGGGTGATACACATGTTGTGCAAAGGGAAGAAGAGCCAAAGTAAGGAATAAGAGTGGCAGGTTTTCAAACTTAAAAGGCCATCCCATTCAATAACAGTCAAAGTGCATACTTATAGCTTTTTATACTCTCCAGAGTTATACCTCTCAAACATAACTCAAAATTATTCCAACATTAGACTAGAAGCTATTTCCAGTGACAGGATGATGGGTGGACTTGACACTGCAGTCAGTGTGAGTTCCTCTGCGGCTCTAAGGCGACGATTAAATCATGATAATGGCCCTCCATATTTCCAGCCATCATCACCATCCCATGACGGTGTTATCATCAATAACTACAACACCATTATCCTCTGCCTGACAACAGCAGGAGCACAGAAGCCCTGCTGGAAATTAGGGCTGCTGTGATGGCATCTTAAAATACTAAAGCCCCACTCCACAGATACAGGGAAGTTTCTCACGTGAGTCTCTCTTTCTCACACACACACACTTTTTACTAGTTAGTGTATTTTAAGTGTGTTGATCGTACATTGTGTACCCAGGTCGCAGCTGCGTAGGTTGACAGATGTTGCTACTGTAGATACAGTATGGGCAGTGGGGGTGTTACCGCACTTGAGCAACCTCTCTCTGGTTTACTGAGGACGTCAACAGGGGCTTCCTTCTCAAAAATGACTTTGCGCACCTCTGAAAATCACTATCGCCTGATGCTGTCGCACTTACAAATGATACACACATGCACGTGTTGTTGTTGTCGTCACTCCTATCTCCAGAAATAAAACATAAAACACGTTTAAGCGTCCTGAAATATGCACACATTGAAAGTCAACATGGAAGTGGGGTAGCGTCAAAATGTGTGCTCGTGGTGTTATTAATGTGGATTAGTCCTCGAGCCACCTTTTCCTCTCTCTTCTATCTGTCCTCTGCCAGCCCTTCTGCTGGTGTCAGCAACATTGAAATAAGAAATATCACCGTACACGGAGAACAGGGGTAGAAACATACTCGGCAACAAGGGGATAAAATTAGCGCAACGCGGATGCACAAAATTACCAGTAACCTACAATGCTAAGAGCTCGCTGTTGATGACAGGCCTGCACACATTAATACAGACTGCCATGGAAATCTGTAATAAGGCTACGTAGGCTACTCACCCGAGAGCGCGTCCCGGAGCCAACTGCGTTTTGGCATGAGGTTAAGGTGTTGCTGTCCTGCTCCCCCCTTCAGCAATCCGGAGCTTTTTGGCGCATTAGATGTTGCTTTGATTACATAACTAAGACAAGCAGAGGTTAAAACACCTCCTAAAACCGAGTTTAAGGCTCATCGGAGCTCGGAGCCGACTGTGCAACAACATTGGCGCGGGTGTTTTCATAATCATACAGTCGACCGATCGGCGCGTCTCCGCAGCTAGGTGGCGGACTGGTTACACTCCTATGGTTACACTAGAGGCTCTTGTTTTTGCCCACTTCTTTCGGGAAAGTTACATCGCTCCCTTCCAGTAATAATGGCTCAGATTGTGCTCACACAAGCTGTTAACGTGTCCGGATGACGGGGCTGCAGCAGCGTGTGTGCGGGGTTACAGGCTGTGACATATAGAAGTGCGGGAATGCATTGCGTGGCCATTTTCGTGTGGCCAGAGGAGGAGATAAAATACAGCACAGGATCTCATTGCGGTTCATAACAGGCGATTGGGGAGGGCTATTTAGACTTAATAAAATGGCGACGACTTGTCTAAAGTGGGCTGCTGGTAGGAATTTGGGGAGCAGCTCAAAAGTTGTGTCGCTGTACGTAATATGGGATGGCTCTAGTGGGGGAGGAAGGAAAGGCAGGCTGGAGGGAAGCACTTATTCCAAAGTTAATACATGAGAGCTGTTTATTATGCATCAGTTAAACAGGAAATATGAATTCAAAACTACAAACAATGTTTTATTCACAGGAATGACACAACATCATGTGACATAAACATAATTATAATATATATATAATTATGTACAGCACTTTGGCTCGACCAAAAATCGTTGTTAAATGTGCTCTATAAATAAAACCTGATTTGATGAAGTGGACCTACAACTATTATATGACAATCGACCTAGTTATATCATTCATGATGATTTTAATAATAATATCACTTTCATTATTTGTATAGCTTGTGCTTTTGTGTTATTTAAAAATGTATTTAGTGATAATGGTAGAAAACTGTTTTCAGGATAGACACACAACAGCTTGGCCCAGTGACCAATGTGAACTTTTAGGATCTTAGCCCCATTTTCTCCTGTTTTACATGCATCGTTTACACTACTGTGTACAATTCTAAAAGACATATTAAGTGCACACTACAGATTAGCTTAATCGTGAATAAAGCCTCTACCTAGTAAACAACCTTTCTGAGGGTTTGCTGCTGTAAACACAATATGTTATTGTTATGGAAATGAAAAACACACTTATGTAAGAATGTGCACAAAAGATACTTGCTCCTCAGACTAAAGTTTTGTATTACTCCCTCTAAAAGACATTTTTATTTTAAATAGACATGTACAACATGGCAGACATACATGTACGAAACATAATGGTACAGAAAAACTACAATAAAAGTAAATTGAAATAACATTTTAAAATAACATAATTTTAAATTTACAAAAACTTGAAAAGAATCTCAGCATCATTTAGTGCTAATAAGAGTCTTTATAATATTTTAATTCACAAAACAATCCAGTAAAAATGGGGGGGGATAACTGATGGTATTCTGGATTTATATTTGTAAATTTTACTTTATATAAATAATACGTTTATGTGTTATTTTGTATCATATTCAAGAGATATATAATGACATTTTAATGTGTCAAACTGACAAACTCCATTTTCCTCAGTTGTTGTCGCCTGGCTCGCAGCGTCTTATTGGCTAAAAATAATTGTGATGGCGTGACGTCACTTCCTGCTGTGAGCTGCATGATGGCGGTGCCCATGACAGATCTGGCACATTGACTTTAACTGGAGGTGTGCAGTTTACCCTCTCTTTAAAACACTCCAGCGACATTTATCAGTTGATGAGCTAAACCGAAATCCTCGTCAGTGAATGTTGTTGAACTCAACAGCAGGTAAAGTTGCGCTTTAAATAACTCCTAGCATTGCTAATGTTTCCTGATAGGTTCCACAGCTAAGTTAGCTGTTAGCGTAGTGTTTACGCAAGGTTAGAGGACACTGCTGTCTTATGCACACTGTTCTCTTCTTTGGCTCTCCCCTTTATCTTAACTTAAATGCATATCGTCTTTCTTGTTTCAGATCATGGCTCTTCAAAGACTGTCCTTCAGACTACGGCAAACGGTAAGCTCACTGTTAGCAGGAGGTTTAAGATAAAGGAGAAGATGCAGACAGGAGCTGGACAGTATATGATTCAAAATCATTTTTTGATATATAGTTTTGACCTGGTTCAGCTGCTCTGTTTCATATATTGATGGTTGTGACGATTAACTGATCCATTACATAGATGTGTTCGTCTTTGGTAGGGTGCATTACTTGCTCTCATAAATGTATGAGAGCAAGAAGAATATAACTTAGCACAACCATTGTTTTACCGATGTTGTTAAAAGAGCTATTAATGGGAATTATAGCTCACATAGTAAGGTTAACATGTCCTTAAAAAATTGATAACGAATATCTAGCTAACCAACATTTAGAACACACTTTGTCATTTGGCACATGTACCATCCAGAGCAGTACTTTATGTCAAGAAAGCATCACCTGTGTGCTCTATTTTCCATGATATTCTTGTATATTCCTGCAAATACTCCCAACATATCTAAATCTGATCTACATGAATGTAGATCATAGCACATGTTTACACACAAGCCGTTTGACTTGGCTCACCTTTTGCTAAAGGTTCACCGTCGCTCTATTAAGGTGTTGTACTTTAATTGGGCGGTTTCTGATATAACGAGTTTTGACACATATCTATTAAATACCATGTATTCTGTTTGGATTATTTTTCAGTTAAACAGTGTCTTGATGGCCCATGTGGGCAAGGCACCCGATGTAAAGCATTTGAATACAAATATTGACTATATTAAATGTTTACAGGTAACACATGTTCGGTCCCTTCACACCAGTGGCTGTGGGCAGCAGCAGGCGGCTGAGGCTGTAGAGTCAAAACCTGAGCCGCTCTCAGTATTCAGAACACGAGAGAATGATCCGGTAAGCAGACCTGGTTTTACTCGTCAAAATGCTTACCTGCAGTGGAATAGCAGCTAACCTGCTTAGTTGAATCAGATTTGTTTGTAGCAGCAGTTGTCTGTACATTTGAATGATTTCAGTTGCCATGCTTACTGTCCTTCTCTTTCCAGGCATGTCATTCAGAGCAGCATATGGGACAGTATTACACACTGCCCTCCACACACATCCGCACCCTGTTCCCTCACGGTCTCCCAGGGCGCTATCAACAACAGGTATGTGCTTGTGTCTATGCATGCACATTATTTTTAAACTTACGGTGTTTTTGTGACTTTTTTTGTTAGAATGTACTCTAAAGAGAAATTGCCATGCATTTTCTTTTTTAGCTAAAGACGTTCAATGAAGCCTGTATGATGGTGAGGAAGCCTTCTCTCGAGGTCATCTCTTACCTGAAGAAAACAGACTTCAGCAAACCTTCGCTGCGATATTTATTCTGTATCCTTTACAACACAAACTCCCACTCACTCAGATAATCATGCTCTTCTTCTCTTGATGTTCTGATTGACCTGTTGTTAACCTTAATCAAGTTGTTCAGATGGGTTGAATGGCACTGGGAAGACAATGTCTCTCTGTCACACAGTCCACTACTGCTACACACAGGGATGGCTGGTGCTGCATGTTCCTGATGGTAAGACTAACACAAACACATTCTAGTGGATCAACTGCTGTCTCTGTACAGAAAGTATCAACAGTGACTCTTCTATGTCTTCTGTGTTTTTTCTAATACAGCTCACATCTGGATGAAGAACTGTAAGGAGCTGATGCCTTCATCCTATAACGACACTCGCTTTGATCAGCCTTTACAGGCCTCTGAGTGGTTACGCAACTTCAGAATCACAAACGAGCCCTTCCTCTCAAAGGTAATTATTTTCTGTGCTTTAATGAACATCAGTCATTAGACACTATTTATACAGGCTGCAATTTTACAATACGAACTCGATGACTCTGAGTATACATAGTCAAAATGAAGGCTTGTAAGTATAACAAAATGTGTCACAAAACCAAGCATGTAGGCATTTATAAGCTTTAAATTAGCCGTGACTGCATCTCACAGCAGTTTAGGTCACATGCTGATACACATTAGGCCATTAAACCTAAGCTTTATGACACCACCTGCATTTACCCACATGTACTGCTGTAAAAGCACTGTGTCTTTGCGTGGAGCAGGAGCAATATAACAGCATGATATGTTAGAGGTTTATTATTGTTGGAGAACGTTTTATACTTGAATGTATTGGGATGGAGGATGTTAGGTACTTAAGTGTTCTTTACCGTGTAAAAATGAATATAAATAAAGAAGTTCTATCTAGTTTCCTACATTGATTATGGTTGGGTTGTAATATAAATTAATGTATTTGGCATCATGGAACAAACTAAAAGATTGGTAGCTTTATGTGAAAAAAACATTAAAGACCTGGTTCATGAAGTAACGTGAGGAGGTAGCCCATGCACGCATATTCAATGAAACTGTTTTTTTTGTCCCAGATAAAGACAAAGCAGCGCTATGTGTGGACAAAGAGAGAGTCTACTGAGGAGGGGAGTTTACTAGGACAGCTGGTGGATCAGGTGAGTCTTCTCACACATTTCTTTGGCTCTAAATATTGATTTGTGTTCATTTGAAATGTGATTTATCTTAATCTATGAGACATTTTCATCAGTTTGTTGTATTTTCTGTCTGGTACCTATTCTTCCCTTCTTATGCCCTACCGATTTCCCCACAAGGGGTCATTGAAATTGAATCTCTCACGTTGCCTGTGCTTAGCGGTGATCAATAGCCAATGAACTGAGCATGGAGATGGATCAGCACAATATTTTTGGACCATAGTCACTGACAAAGGCAGAACAAAGCAGTAGATTTATGTTCAGCTTGTGAATTTTAACACCTCTTCCAATCACTCATCTTGCTCTGTACTTTTCCTCCCTAATAAGGAATCAATGAGACATTAGTGCTGTCCTAATTTGTCTGTCTTGTCACAAAAACACATTTTTGGTCTCTGTTGTAGTCTGTAAATAGATCTGATATTAATAGCCATCCTCCTGACAGCACATTATTAGAACAAAAAGTTCTGTTGTGTTATGTTAGTAACTGCTTTATGTATATCATACAACTATTTTTACCCATGCAGTAGTACTATCCAAGACCTGTAAACATGCTTTGATCTGTCACATTGGTGTAGTGGGCCCTTTAGTTGCTTTCAAGAAAATGTCATCAGGGGTCTGATGGTATATATTTGTTATGCTATAGGGCATATCTCGTGTGAAGACCAGCAGCGACGTGGTGGGGGCGGTGTTGAAGGAGCTGAGGCTGCAGAGCGGGCAGCCGGAGTCAGACTTCCGCATGGCCGTGGCTGTTGACGGTGTCAACGGCCTGTGGGGAAGATCCACCATCAAGAAGAAGGATAAGAGTCCAGTAAGGAAACACAAGAACAATCCTGTCACACCTCATATTTGTCTTGTCTTTCAGTTTGGACTGATTAGAGGTGTTGCCTGTTCTCTTTTCACCATCATCAGGTGGAATCAGATGAGCTGACTTTGGTTTATAACCTGAAGAAGCTGCTGACAAAGGACTGGGTGAGCAGAAAGCACTAAAGACCATGACTACTGATGCATAAGAATATTGTGTTTGTATTAGTATTTTGTTCCCAGTTGACATACACTCTCTTTGTCTCAGACTGGAGGCGCCATCATCACCACTCTGTCTCAGACGGGGTCTCTCTACACTTCGAAATTTGACTACTTGCCTCAAGAGCTGCTGGGAGAGGTCAGAGAACATTTCAATGTACTTTGCTTAGCTCTTGTCCTCACGCTCTGACAGCAGATAAGTCTTACTTTCTTTCTAACTTTGGTCATTTGTCAGGTAAATATCAAACCTGGCCTTTTGACTGCTTCACTCCTCAGAACTGGTGTGCTAAAGTCGTTTAAGATTTAGGATTTAAATAAATTGATGCACACAGCAGACAACTGGACACCAATTAAACTGTGTATCATAGAAGGGTCATATAACAATCTTGCCACTTCACCCAAATAGAACATAATGTGATGTTATAATTGCATAATATTAATTAATTTAGCCTTTATTTCTTGACAAATGATCAAAAATGATATTAAAATAGTTTCAAGATGCAATTATCTGCTAATACTCGTCTTTGATTATATAATGATGAATGTTAAATACAGTAACTGGGCCTGTGGTGCATTATGAACAATGATAAATGTGTTCAAAGTTGTTGATTTATTGCATCTAAAGAGTGATATTTTCTGATAATGTTAGAGATTGATGTTCTGGATGTTGACTCTCTGTGTGTTTTGCTCTTCAGAGAGGGTTTGACAGCATGGACCCGTTCCTCCCGGTGTCGGTGCCCAACTACAGTGAGAAGGAGTTTGAGAGCTGTTACCTCTACTGGCTGGACCGCCAGTGGCTGCAGCATCCGCTGAGTGAGTGATCCGACTGTGGATGTTTATCTTCATATGAAAATATGTTTATGTGATGATGTTTAGTAACTCTAAATTATGTTCTTCCCCCTCTTCAGGTCGAACAGAGGAAGGAAAGAAAGAAATCATCTTTTTGTGCAACAGAAATCCATCATTGATGGACAGAGTTTGTGCCTCCCTATAAAGACCTGAATCCCTCTCAAATGTCCGTGTCCATAATATCTATAAAATATGATGCATGTGTGTTTCTTTGATAATAAAATGTTGAATAATATAAAAAAGTACTTTGCTTGTTTAATTAAAGGAAGTTGGATAATAACTTGGCATCAGTTTTAAAAAAAACAGTAAATTCAAAATGCGGTCTTAATTTTCAATTACCTCAGTTTTTAGTATTCAGACATAAGATAGATGCCATGGAAAATATCAGGTCTAGGACTATGGATTTGAAAAGCCTCCTTTTATTAATGAAAAATGTTTAATCTGCCACCTAGTTAAGACAATTTCTTTTTGTTATTGAGTTGGGAAGCTAGGAGGGAAATTAGTGCAGAAATACTTTTAAACCCATATTTTCAGACGTACAATGTTTTACTTTGACAAAGCTATTACAATACGAATAAATAGGTTGTATAATATACTTAAATATACACGAAATAGCATTCGTACTGTCTTTGTTAACTTAAAAAAAGTCAGCAGTCAAACTGAACTCCTTTAGCCTAGTTTATGGTACAGCGTCACCTGGCGGCTATCCACATTACTGCGAGGTTGGTCACGTGATATTTACAAAGTCACATGACTGGCCAGAAGTCCCATTTGACGCCAAAACACAGGGGTCTGAGGAAACGCTGGTATGGCAGATTGGACAAAGTTAAGGTGACAGTCGAGGGTGAATATTTTCTAAATTAACCAGCGGGACATGCCAGAGTTTCTGTCTGCTTCCTCTGAGGTGAGATAATGTTCTCTGAATGACATGACAATAACATGTGTGTGTCAGCTAAATGAATAGAGCAGTTGGGTCTTTGTTAACCTGTATTTAACAATTCAGGTGCTGACTTTGTATGATTTCTACCTGGCAACACTGGAACATTATTTATTTGCAGGTAAAATGGCGTTGTCTTCATCAGTACTTTTGGTTCTTGTTTTCCTCACAGCTGAAGTGACCCTCTCTACAGGTAACATAGAACAAGTTGCAATTGCCCAAATGTGTGTGTCCTCTTTTGTTGCTTTAAGGGACACATATGTCTTTTGTGCATCAAATCAATCCTGTATCTATTACTTATTTCCCCATCCAGGAAGCAATGAATGTGTTGCCAGAAACTTTGGCCATGGCTCTGTGGTGTGTGAGTGTAATTCCACCCACTGTGACAGTGTGGGGTCCGTCACCCTGCATCCTCTGGGACAGTTCTCCTCCTACCTGAGCAGCAGGGCCGGCAGCAGACTGGAGGCAGGCAGGGGGGCGGTCCAGGGGAACAGCACCGGGGCAGGTGAGAGACGGGGAGTCTGTGGAGTTGGAGCTACAGCTGCAAAGATGTATTAATTCAATGTTTAGTTGTCATCTATTAAATCAAACACCAACTATTTTGAGAATAGATTAATCTGTACATTTCTCCCATTCCAGCTTCTTACATTATATTTGACTTCCTGGTTCCTTATCTAAACTATGACGGGAAACTAAATATAGTTGTTTAGTGAACAAAACATTCACTTGGGTAGGGCTGTTCTCTCTAAAACAGATTTGTATTCGACTCACACAAAATTAAAATGTTGTTTACCTGATAGCTGCTCAAAAGTGTCTCTGTCATAAGTCATTCAGCAGCTAAAGAGCTTAAAAAATGACTTATTGATTAAAGAAGTATTAGTTGACTTAGCAAACAACCACTTGGACCACTTGTAACATTTTATAGACGAACAGGATTTAAAGATTTATCTAGAAGAAAATTCAAAGAATATTCCACAGCATCTTTCTTCTCTTTCAGGTCTCAGGTTGACCATCGTTCCCTACCAGAAGTACCAGAAGATCAGGGGGTTCGGAGGAGCCATGACGGACGCAGCAGCCATTAACATCCTGTCTCTCTCTGCCGGGGCACAGGACCAGCTGCTGTGCCAGTACTTCTCCCCTGAAGGTACACTCAGTAAAAGTCAAGTCAAAGTCAAAGTCACTTTATTGTCAATCTTTCAGTTTGTGTGTACAGACAGAGAGATCGAAATACCCACAATTTCCCACAATCCCGAATACAAAAATACAAATGTATATAAAAATATGTATATCCTATATATACACAATCAACAGACACATTTATACATATGCACACATTAAGACATAAATAAAAGCACAACAATCAATATATACAAAATAACAGTCACTTCAATATCTTTGGGAAATGTACATTAGTGCAAGATTGTCCATAGCAGCGTAAAAAGACTCCTGGAAATGACCACTTTTTATGCAAAAGTAGGGATATTGATATTCTAAACCAATTATTAGTATACTGCTTATAAGTGCAAAATAGTAGAGCTACAACGATAAGACGACAAATTGTTTTTATTATATTATTATTATAGTATTTTTTAATTTGAACTGATTGATTAGTACTTATCCAGAAAAATAATCCAGTGAATAGACATTGTAAAAGAACCAAAAACAACAAACACATGTTAGCAATACAATTGTATTCTGTATGATCAACTGGTTTTATTGATTATGTCAACAAAGCAAAAAAGGAAAAGTATAAGTGTAGTTAAAAAACCCCAGATAAATCTCATAACAATCTGAGGGTCACTAGTGATGGTGTGGAATGATAATGCAGCCCTTAGTCCTTTTGATGCTGTGTGTCTGGCAGGTATTGGTTACAGCGTGGTGCGTGTCCCCATGGCCAGCTGTGACTTCTCCACCCGTCTGTACACGTATGCCGACACACCTGGAGACTACAACCTAGACAACTTCACGCTGGCCCCCGAGGACATCAAAATGAAGGTCAATATAATCTCCTACTCACATATAACCTTCAATCCATAACTCTATGCTGCCTACACAGTATGATAATTGAGGGATTTCCAGCTCTTGATAAGTATAGGAAAAAAAATGAGAAAAAATACATTCAGACTATTATTAATATTATTAATTATTTATGTTTAAAAAAAAAAAAAAAATCAAATGTACATTAGTAAATTGATCATACAAGCAGAGTGTTTTTCATGGCTATTGGACCTGCTTTCTACATTTTGTGTGAAAGGCACTCTTTTAAAATAGAATTTCTAATTTATATTGAAACTTTCTCCAATGTATTTGTTTAACAGTGTTTAAGTCTGTTTTACTCCATCTCCAAAAACCAATAAAGCAAAAATCAATTGATGTCCATTAAATGCCATGCTTTAAACATGTCTGGGTTTGTTGTTAATAGATTTGTATGAGCTACAGTACCTAACTACCTTCTCCTGGAAATAGCATACATAGTCATAATGTAATGTACATATAGACAATTAGATTGATATTAACATGCTAAACATCTAGCGAGTTTTTTCTCATGTGTGAAATATGTTCTGTCAGGAATTCATGAAATGTGAGTCGGGAAAAGTTTGGAATTTAGAATTTGAAAATGAGTAGGAATCCTTCCTCCTCTCAGATCCCTCTCCTGCAGCGCGCTCAGGCCTTGTCTCCTGTCCCTCTGTCTCTGCTGGCCAGTGCCTGGAGCGCCCCCGCCTGGATGAAAACTAACGGGGCCCTCATAGGAAAAGGCTCTCTGAAGGGGCAGCCTGGGGGCAAGGAGCACAAATCCTGGGCCCAGTACTATATCAGGTGACATGTTGGGCTTTACCTTAATGCAACATCACATGTTTGTAATGCTTCATCCAAGGGGTACTTATTCTGATGGTCACTTTTTTCTTTCCTCTCAGGTTCCTGGAGGAATATGCTAAATATAACTTGACCTTCTGGGCTTTGACCACAGGGAATGAGCCCTCTGCAGGACACATAACAAACTACAGGTCTCTCCTCACATTATATTACACAGAATTAACTGTTATCATCACTCCTAGATTTCACAACGGACTAAGAAGTATCTTATCTTGCAGTTTCCAGGCTCTTGGCTTCACTCCTGAGGAGCAGAGGGACTGGGTGGCTCTGGACCTCGGCCCTGCCCTGCACACGTCCTCACACACACACACACACGTCCTCATCCTGGATGACAACCGCCTGCTGCTGCCTCACTGGGCTAAAGTGGTGAGTCCAAGGACGAAGAGGAAGTTGGCAAAGTTATAATAAACTTTGTTATACCTGAGGCTACTCTGGCGCTGCAGGAAGGAAATTAGGAATTGTATCATAAAGCAGTATAAGACAAGAAAATGTCTTAATCATTACGACTTTAACTGGATAACTTAAGATATGATGCAATATAAATTAACCCAATTTAAAACAATTTGAAGATCATCGATTTTAATAAAACATAATTGAAGTTCATTTAAGTTTCTGGTAAAATGGACACTTGCCTATTGTGAGACCATGAGCTTCTTAGCTACTGTAGCACTAATAAGGGCCTTTTGTCCATCATTTTGCACCAGACTTACTTTTCGTTCGTAGATGTGCAGGCAAGAGAAAATATCACTATTGTAAGTGAATACCATATATCTCACCCCTTCCCCTTTTGAACAAGCTTTGTAATGCTTCATGACTACCTCTGCATTTTATGTGGAAACTCACTTATTTTTCTCCCCTCGTCCCTCCAGGTCCTAAGTGACATTCACGCAGGAAAGTACATTCACGGCGTTGCGGTCCACTGGTACCTGGACAGCCTGGTCCCAGCTGAGATCAGCCTGGGAGTCACACACCATCTCTTCCCAGAGTATTACCTGTTTGGCACCGAGGCCTGCTCTGGTTTCAGCCCACTAGACAGAGGGGTGAAGCTGGGTGGCTGGGACAGGGCTGAACACTACGCACGGGACATTATAGAGGTGAGGTCTGCTTATATCTTTGCATGAGACAGTGTGATGGATTTAAAAAAAAAAGATGTGAGGTGATCCTGAAAGGTGAATCCCCTCCCTGGATGCTGCAGTGCAGGTTTACACTCTTCAGAAATCGCCTGCGAGCTGGGACTGGTGTTTTGTTTCTCCTTTCTTCACTCTCCCTCTAATGAAATAGGACTCCCTCCATTCTATCTATTTTGCATGAGTGCTTTCAGATCTAGACATCTTGAGAATCAGGAGGGATTTGTTTATGTAGATGTGCTGTCTTTGTGACATTCAAACAAAACACCAGGCACCAGTCCAGGTGATTAATTAAAACAAAACACCGCCTCTTAATACAAAGTTAAAGCCCAGACTAGATGCTAAACTGTGGGTGTTTTCTCTGCGGCAGGACTTAAATCATTATGTGGTGGGTTGGACTGACTGGAACCTGGCGTTGGATCAGACTGGTGGGCCAAACTGGGTTAAAAACTTTGTGGACAGCCCTGTTATAGTGGACGCAAAGCGGGATGTGTTCTACAAGCAGCCACACTTCTACAGCATCGCCCACTTCAGGTAAACAACGTCATCTTTGTTCATATTACAGGAACAGCATTTTCATCTCGTCCAATATTTGAAGGAGACGGTCCAATGAAATCTAACCAAATCACATTATTACACAGTAAGTTCCTGTTGGAGGGGTCTCAGAGAGTGGGTGTGTTGGCCAATCAGCACACTGATCTGGAATACACTGCCTTCATCAGACCAGATGGCTCAGTGGTGCTCATCATTCTCAACAGGTAAGTCAAATGTGTGTTAGTGTAAAATATGGAAGAAAGGAAATTGAATGAAAAAGGAAATTGTGTGTTTGGGTTTTGTAGGTCATCGACCGTGATCCAGTTTGAAGTCTGGGATCCCGCTGTGGGTTACATCTCCTCCACAGTACCGGACCATTCATTGATCACTCTTGCCTGGAATACACAATAATCATTAATACAAGTTGACATACATTTGTTCCTACTCAATCACAAATATCTCTATTCATGTCAAAATGCCACAACGTTGGATTCTCTCTCACACACCTTTTCTAATTAATTGGTTGCAAGATTGATTTATTATCTGCTGTACTTCAGTGCAGTTTTGGCGATTTCTCTTAACGTCAGCAAACAAGAGTATTTTCAACTAATTAGACTTTTATTCCTAAGCCAAAAATGCTTTTTTCTGCACTGACTCCTATCAGGAATGATCTTAGAAAGTACTGAATGTATGTATTGGTTCTCCAGGATGACCTGTGTTGAAGCTGGTGCCTTGATCGGCAGCTTTAAAATGGTTTAAGTGTCCTTACAATATCTAAAGACAGAATATAAATGATGTACAGAAATTGTAAATGCTTCATGCTTTTGCTATTTAATTTTTAAATAAAGTGCATTTGTCTTAAAATATAAGTTTGAAGTATCTTTGGGCGCGGAGGAAAAATTGAACCAGGAATCTTTTTGGTCAATTTATTAATACATCATAGACATTTTTCATATATATAATATACAGTTCGATAACCAGGTATTTCACATTTGTGTCTCCATTCTCATTTTTTTTTCCTTTTGCAAACCATAACTTGGACTAAAATTATTTACATCAGAAAAGTGATAAAAAAAATTGAAACAAAAGACAAACAGAGGAATAAAACAACAGAGGGATGCCATTTGTTTATAATATATACACTCGGAGGAGAATGTTTAAATCTTAAATCATTCAATAAAGGGCGGTTTTCATTCCCTTACAGGTATGGTGTTTGATGTGTTCCCAGAAAGCTGTGACTTTCATTTAAAAGTCACAGCTTTATTTGAGGCCATTTTACAGCAGCGACTCAAACTGATGTCTATAAAATACTTTGTGTCCTGTTCTTAAAGTACGTTACAGAGGATGGACGCAATAACATGAACCTCTTTAGAATGCAATCCAACAAAACACTAGAACAAATAACCAACAAAACACTAGAACAAATAACCAGAGTTAATCAAGTTCTTCCTGAGAAAATCTCAACAGGAATGCATCATTTATCTTAAACATAGGGTTTATTGCAGGGCTACAGGTGTTCATGTTATTAAGTCCAGACTCTGTAAATACAAAGAGTGAAGGTAAACCCTACAGTTATGCCGTCCAGGGCTCAGTTGCAGGACTTAGCTCATTTTCTGTAAAGAGGGCGTGGTATATGATATAAAGTATGGCATTTCCCCACAATAGTGTAACGCAGCAGTGCATTTTAAGAAAGATGGCAAAGGAGGTTGCTTGAGGGATGGAAGTAGAGAAGACATGGGCTTGATCATCATCATCAATCTAGGCTGGTTTCTTATGCGGCAAAAAAAAGAGTCTCCTTGACCTCGACCGACCGTTAAGACGTCTGTATGGAAATCTGTATACATGGTTGAGGAGAAAAGGCATTAAAATAGAAAATAAAAGTAGAAAAATCCGACTGAGATGATTATGACCGCAACGGAGATGAAAGGAGGCGAGTGAGAAGCGCTGTGTCTTCTCGTGTGGTGGATGTGGGCGAGGGGAACCAAGGGATCAGACGGGTGGAGGGTATCAGAAGGACCATCTCTCCTGTGTGCGGGGGTCCATGGACAGGGTGGGGGACTCTGATGGGGGCTGGCTGCTGCTGTCTTCTCCGTTCAAACTCTTCCTACACACTGGACATGTGTCATGCTGTGTGGCCACAGAACAGAAAGTACATGGCATTAGTTTTTGGCAGTTTATCAAGTGGACTCTTTATTTTAACAGATGCTCAGGCTGTTCTTTGACTTTAAATGGCAGGATTTTGCCGGTACAAAACCCAAGATTGTCAGTTTAGTGTCATATAAAGAGAAAAGCAGGAAATCTTTTGTGATTTTTGTATGAACAATTACTTGAATGGCGATGTTTTTCTGACTGTTGACTAATAACTTTTTTTGTTGTGGCTCTGCCCACTCAAAAAAACCCTTGGCAAAATTCCCCACAGCTAATATTAGCAATGTGAGCTTGGGAAAACAAATCCTGCATTTAGCATTGTTTTTTTATTGTACTGCATACTTTACTTTGATATTAGTTAGTACAAGTAAAAAGGATGGCAATATTCTACATTTTCCTTTTCCACAAAGCTCATGAAAAGACAAAAAAACAAACAATGGATTGATCTGAATAACTATCGTAATACTTTTTCCTACAACTCCTACTCCTATTTAGCCAGGGTCAGATACAGCTTATTCCTTTGTTCCTTATTCCAACTTCCACTGTTTTTGAAAAACGATTAAGAACAATCAATGAGATAATTACAGCACGAGCGCTGATATTATCTTGTATATTATCTTGTATATTATATCCTTGTAAGGACCTATTTTATGAGTTTATAATATAAAGTTCCACCCTCTTTGTCATGACTCACCATTTCCAGCCAGGGTACTATACAGTCTGAATGAAAGAGGTGGTTACAGGGTAGCTGTCTGACTGGCTCTCCCACTGCGAAGTCCTCTTTGCACACCGGACATTCCATACAGCAGTCTGCAGCAGAGGAGAGAAAAAGCATTTATAAATACCCCTGTGATTCCTAATAATAATAATAGATGTAATTTATATAGCGCTTTTCCTGGTGCTCAAAGCACTTTGCAAGCAAGTAAAGAAAAATAACAACAAAAGGGGAATAGGGGCGAGGGGTTAAAGGGTTAGGAGTTGAAGGCAAGAGTGAAATACATTAATTATCGCTTAATGATACATATGTTTAGGGGACAAACAACAGATCATTAGTTCTGTATCAAAAAGTGTATTAGCACTAAAACGTTTAAACTACCAAGCACGGTCTATCCTAATTACTGAACAAATGTATACAAAAAGATTTTAAAAGCCTGGCAGATAAATACAAAAAAGAAGGATATGTCGTGGTTTCTCAAGACAGCCATCAACAGACTTGAAGCATGGCTGCCTAAATAAACCACACAGGTACAGGTGACTGGTAAAATAGGACCGCACATATAAGAAGTCAAATAGCTCAGATGGAGAGGAGGACTTGGAAAGAATAAAATGGGATGTGAAAGACCAGCAAGCAAAAATAGTAAATATGGAAAACATTGTTGATACTCTCAAGGTTAATGGGCATTTCGTCCCAAAGAGACACGCTTTCTTTGTCTTCTTTTGGCAGATGGCTACACAAGTGACTTTTCAAGCTGTATCCAAGTGCTGCACAGACTTCTAAACAACTAAAAACGAATAAACATAATGACAGATGTGCTCTTAGCATTTCTCGTTTTTTTATTTACTATATATGAGGACACATTCCTTTGTATGCATGTACAATTCAGTAGTGACTTAAGAATTCAGCGATGCCATTAAATCAATACTTAATAATGTATTCACAAAAAGTGAGTCCAACCAAAGATGTGCACTTGGATAATTGTCTAAATACATTTGTTGCATACAGAGCATCCAGCTATATCCTTGTCCAATATTTCAATTTGCACTTCAGGGACTTAACTAACATGGTGAGATCAAGTGAGAAAAACGGAAAACAAAGACTAACTAACCTGCTTGTTCCTGAGAGATATTGACTGTTGGGAGAGAAGAGATCTTCTCTTTCTCTGCTGGAGGAGGTCCCGTGTTCTCCAACTGACCTAGTAACTATGCACACAACACACATGTATAAACATCAGAGAAATCCACAAGGTGGCCAGGACATAAAGCTGGAGCTCATTTTGGTTTACCTGTGTTATCACAGCGTCTAACCCTCCCTGTCCCCAGGCGTAATCCCCTGGGTTGGAGTGCAGCATCCCCGTCCTGAGAGAGACAGACAAGTTGATAAGAAATAGTGCCAACACTGTAATGCTAACACTGTGATGCTAGCACTGTGATGCTAGCACTGACACTGTGACGCTGCTGTGATGTCATCTTACCACGAGAGGGGAGGTGAGCCGGGGACTCCAGAGTTGGCAAAGAGACCGGCGAGAAACTGTTGTACAATCCTAATGAACAGACAGAAAATATAAAAATGACATCACCAAAAATCAGAGGAGAAAAGTTTGTAATAGCACAGTTATTATTGAATGATTCTAAGTGGGAGTATGCGTGGTGGGGTGTGGGTTACTCACCCCTCCACAGCAGGAGAGCGGTCTGGTCTGCTGCTGCCTCTGGAGCGGTATCTCCTCTGGCTGTGTAGGCGAGGCGGGCGTCCCGGTCCCCAGTGATCCCCGGCCCCTAGTAGACTCCCCATAGGTCCCCCAAGGCCTGCTGGGACTGACCCCCCGATCGGTCCCCCTCCCAACCCCCCCAGGTCACTCAGACCCCCCAAACGCCCTCCAGGGAGCCGGGGTTCCGAGTCCGGTGTGTCAGCGTCTGTTGTAAATGGCCGCTCCAGTAACAACAGGTGCCATAGCTACAGGGAGGGTGGGATTGGACAGGGAAGGGTCCGGAGAAGGACAGAAAGGGGGTTAGGGATAGGAAAGCAGGCAGCACAATAGGAAAAGAGAGGACATAAACATGCAGTAGCAAAAAGAAGGACAGGGAGGAGAGGGTAGGGAAAGACAAAGTTAATTAAAACGTAAACAATTATTGCAATCAATCTTCTCCCACCCTATTCCCCCCCAAAATCCCTCAGGTCAGCTTGTACCTCTGCAAATTGTGTGGCTGCGTCATCTATCCCGTTAGCGCCACCCTCTAGGAGACTGAGGGGAAATGCGCAAAAGAAACACATTATTAGAAATGTCCACTGAACCCTAACACATGTTCAGGTTTAGTGATGTCTTGGACAAAGCTGTATGGCTAGCCTACAAGCTTCTACAGAAAATATGTTGGTTCATGTGAATAAGAAGAGAACACTAAGTGTTGTCTGGAGAAGTGAGGTAGATACGTAGAATAATGAATGTCTCACCTTGAGTCTTCTGTTACTTCCTCTATGAACCCTGAGTCACATCTCGGACAGATATACTCCTGGAGAGAATCACGACAGAACTGGGTCACACAGAAGTCATACCCGCAATAAAACAATTCAGCATTTAATTTACTGGAAATCTAAGAGTCTCTTTCATTCCTGTTTTTTTATTTTAATAAGCTTTAATTAATTCTTTCTGGTGTGTGTTTAATAGTAAATGTTATTGTTTTATTATCTTACTATCTTATTGTATAGTCTCTCTTAGTTTATTCCTACTTTTCTGTTCTTATTTAACTGTAATTTTATTGGATTCAGTTTTTTTGTTTCTGCAGTGAAGCTAAAAGTCTAATATTACTACTATAACTATTAAAATGTTGGTTTTGTTGTTTTGTTCGACCAAAAGTGCACAACAGTCTAAAAGATATTCAGTCTGCAACAATATAATACCAAGAACATTTTTACATTCTCACACTGGGGAAGCAAGAACCAAAAAAGGTTTATCATTTTTTACATAATGTTTTTTAGCTCTACTTTAGCTAAATGACTACGTCATGACATCATCTAATCATATTGGATATTGTTATCTGAAATAATACTAAAATACAATATAAATTGAATAGACAACACAACTCATAATTGCATTTTTTGTTCAGCACGTGTTTTTTGTCTAACGTGATGCATCAAAAATAAACATAGTTGGATTTTTTTTTAAGAAATTAAGAAAATCCATATACTGTATTTGCCCTATTGTCAAAGTATGTTGAAAATATTCACTCAACCTTTTGAAGGTAAACATAAACTAATTGAAAACAGACAATTTGCCGACTGGTTTGGTCAACAAAGCAAAATGGTGTTGCATTTGTCTTTGCAAGGACAATCTTCAGTGTGTTTTATGAATGTAGCCCAGGAGGTAGAGCTGGTCTGCCAACCACACCTAACTGAGTGTGTGTTAAAGAAACCACTGCATTGAATGAGGAAAACACCAGCCAGCGTGGATGATATTATCCCCTCAGTGTAAAACAGAATTACTCAACATGGGAACAGAAGTGAAGGAATATATTGTTCATCCTTAAATACATTGATGAAAAAGCTAGGTCTAAAAAATATTATATAATATATTTATACTCAATGGATTATTTTGTCACAGGACAATTAACACGCTCTATTATCTTGGTTAACACAACACATTTAGGGGTGTAAAACTATGGTAATCAGAAATAAGAAGTAAATAGATTATTTTAGTTGTGTGTCATTTGCTCATGTGTTGCATAATTAGATATGACTGAGAGACAGCCTTTGGGATACACTGTAGTAGTGAGTAGGTGTCATTTGGCTCAGTGAAGAGATGCCACAGGACTGAGTGTGTCTGAGACAAGCAGGCCAGTTTAGAGTCAGTGACAGGCTGGAATTACCCTCAGCCATAACATAAAACTGAGGATGCAGCTGATCTGGTGGACTGATCTACTGATATAAACAATGCAATATACACTCAGTTGGCTACATGTTGTCCACCTCCTTTGAAACAATCAAGATGCACACCTTAGTGTTAGGGCAGGAACAAACACTTATTTTATCTTTTTTAATTGATATAGTTTGGTTAATCATCTTTTACCACATTATAGGTCAACTACAGACCACAGCTTTGAAAATGATAAAATACATTTAAAAATAACACCTATTCTAAAACACTAATTAAACCATTATAACCTTTTTGAACCTATGATTTCCTGATGCTGTACTAGACTGGATTAGTTTTAGCTAGGTGAACCCAATAAACTGGTGACTGAGTGTAAATAGTAGACGCTCACAATTATCTAGGATGTAGAAAACACATTTTTTAATATGAGAGTTAAGGTCTGGCAAACTGTTGGCCAAGTCAGCTTCTCAACATCCAATTACTCTTACGCTTATCTTTAAAACTGAAACTAAAACGAGATGTTTACGTTCCAGAAAAGTCCCCAACTCGCCCAGCCAAGAGTGTGTTTTAATGGAAACGAAGGGGGAAATGAAAATAGCCTTATATCAAACAATATACACGGTCTTTAACATTAAATAACAAGGTAATAGCACAGATCTTCCTCAGCTGTGTTGTGCAAAACACAACAACCCCCAAGCTGTCAAAGAAAGGCGTCAAGCACAGTACTTTGACAAAAGTGTCAAAAACATACATGCCTTAATAAACCTGTCGATTTTTTATTTAATGCCCGATTTTTAGAACAAGACATTTGCGAGTGTCACGAGTTTATTTAGAGAGTTAACAACAACAAACGCCGCTAACTGCTAACATGCTAGCTAGTGTTTAGCTGTAGCCAGCAAGCGAAACAAACGGTATTTCGGAGAAAGCTTCACTTGTCAAGCGCACATTTTATACAGGAGATTATGAAAGATAAATAGAGGAAAACATCTGCCTTACCGGGAGTTTGGGGTTCACTTCTCCCTTACAACAGTGACAGAAAAACCGATGCGGTGGAACAGCCGCAGCCTCCGCCATCTTCCCCAGAGCCGCACAAACACTGACGTCGGTCCTCCAGCAGCCTGAAGACAGCTGTCCGCCTCCAGCCCGGCATGCACCGCGGCAGCAGGGCACATCCGAGCACAGAAGAAGACCGGAAGAACAAGGCATTTAATCAGGAACATGTGAACCTCTTCAAATACATCCATTATATGAACGCTTCCTCAACATTTCTCATGGTTTTCTAAGACATGGAACTATAGAAAACATCCATTCAAAGTTGCACAAGTAAAAAAGCCCAACAATTTTTCCAATTGCTACCCACCTTAATTCCTGATTGACCACTTGTGTGTTTTGTTTAGTTTTTCCTCATTCTTTTCAGTTTTTTCCCCTGTTTTTCTTCCGTTTTTCTTCAGGGCAAATCCGAACCTCGAGCACACAAGAAGACCAGAAGTAGACAGGAGTAAATAATGGAAATTGCACTCATTAGATATTTTTTTCCCCCCTATCTTTATTCAACAAGATGTATGAACATCATATATGTTGTATACAAACAAGTTCACATCATGGGTAGACATAATACTTTTTTTTTTAAATTACATAAAATAAAAAAAGTAATATATTGACAAATATTTGTTAAATACACATTTAGTGTTGATTGCCTTTTAATTCTGTTTTACATTCTTGGTAAAAAGCATTTTTAAGTTTGAGTTTGGAGTCAGTCCATTTATCTAAATATGACATTTTCCCAAAATGAAATAAACTGAACAAAAAAAGGCAATAAAGATAATTTCATTTATGTTTTTTATTTTTTTTATTTTGGTGTACTGTGTAGAGATCATTCTGGTCCATACTCCAATACAGTAGGTGGCGGTAATGCACCTTTAACGCTGGTTGCCACCGGCCGTAAAAACCGTAAAACGAAAGAGAAGAAGAAGAAGAAAACCGGAAAAGTTTGTGTGTTGTCAACGAGAAGCCGCATGTGTTTGGATGAAGATCTGTGGGATGCTTTAAAACAAACGTAACCTCTGTCCTGAAACGTTTCTGTCGGAAAGGTTTGTGGAAAAAACGGAAGTAGCAGACCTTTAGGAGGACATAATGTTCAAGTGTAAACATTAGCTGTCAACTAGCTGGACTGCAAAGTGCGCAGCCTTAGCTCTGAGGCTGTTGGAAATAGCTGACAGGCTTTGCATTGTTTTGAACTTCTCAAACTATTCATTGTCGACTCGAAGTGGTCAAGTTTTTGAATGTATAAACGCCCTACCCTTCTGTTTGTTGAATTTAAAGGTATTTTATATGATGGGGATGATGCAATTTGAGGCAACAAACAGTTACACCGTATACAACTGATATGCTGCACAGAGAGTTTATTGCTTTTGCTTATTTTTCAACGTGTGTCCCTTTTTGGGCTTTTGATACGCACAGTACATGGCATCCACTGCTTTCAGTATTATACAAATACACACCACACGTAATGTGTGTACCTTGTTAATTTCCATTGCAACTAGCTAAATTGTTTGTTTTATGTTTGGCATTCACTATCCTTATGCTTTTAATAAGTGCTTATTATATGTTCTAGGAACGTCTACTAGTCGTGCCTGTCATGTATTATGTATATTTTAAGCGCATAGACAGTGTTATATATTATGAATGTATGTTATATTGTTGTGGTGACGCAGGTGCCTAATTTTTGTGTTATTCTGTGCAGATGACTGCCCAGGAGGTGCGTCTGTGTGGTCTCCTGCTGCAGGAGCACTTTGGAGAAATGGTGGAGAAAGTGGGAACACATCTGCTTAAAAGTGGAGCACAGAATTTGAGAATGATCCTTCATGAGACTGGCATCTCATTGGACCTGGTAACAATCCTAAAGTTATTGTTTCTAGGCTGTTACTGTAATTACATTGCACCATGGAAATACTTGTATACATGTTGTATTTACTGTTATACACACTGCACTACATTCTCAGCTTGTTCAAATATAGTTAAGCAGTCCTGTCAAGCATACTGTCAAGCCATTCAATAAATAATATTCAGTTTTGTTTACATAAGCTGATTATTCCACACTTAAAGTAGTAGTACAGGAGTAGCTTTTGCATCATCTGTTTAAATGCAAAACCTACTATCCCTTTACATGACAGGTGGATTTGTGCTCCAAAAAACTGAATATATTACCACTTAAGTGAAAAACACATAAGAGCTAAGAGAACAGCTTTTACATGTTTTTATACATGGTTAAAATGTCTGTTTGCTGGGCTTATTTTCAATATAAAGGAGCAAAAAGCTTGCAAAAACGTTTTATAAACATTGATTTCTTCTTTTATTTTATAAGTAATCTTGTGTTGTGTGACTGTGAAAGGAGTCGTGATGGTAAAGCACCTATTCCCTTCCTATTGGTTCTCATGTAGCTGAAGAAGTCCCTGTGTGTGCTGGTGCAGCACGGGGCCTGTGTTTTCAGCTCAGGCCGTAAAGGGCCTGGGAGCCCTACTGAGTATCGGACCAGCTGTGACCGGATTCTGAGAATTCTGCGATACCCGCGCTACATCTACACTGCGAAAACCCTGTATGGGGACACTGGAGAGCTAATCATAGAGGAGCTACTACAGAGAGGTCACATGACCATGAGCAGCACGGTTAAGACCGTCGCTGACCGTCTAACGCAGAACATGGAGGGTCAGTATCTCAGCTTCTATTTTGATAAAAAAACTGGACATGATTTCAATCAAGCAACGTGCAACAAATAAAAACTTTGTTGAAAATCCTAATATCTGTCAAGAGATAAATGTCCCGTTTTACAACAGCTTTTCTTTTTCCTGTGGTTCCAGATGGTCGCAGCATGGATTACAATGACGTTTCTAATTCATTCTCCAATCTGGTGGAGACCCATTTTCTTCAGCGATGCCCTCCACCGCCCAGAGCAGGGCCAAAAGAGAGTGTCACTCCAGCCCCCCATCCAGTCCCTGGTACTCCTACTCCCCCCATCAGCACCGCCCTGCCCACAGCGGAGAGCTTCCCCGACTGCTACAAAGTGCCTCACGTGACACTCACAGGGAGAGGCAAACGCCCACTCTCCAGTGAGGATGTAGATGACCAAAGAAATGCAAAGAAAGCTAAAATGGATTCAGAGGTGGGTGATTGCTACATGTTAGTTACTTCTAAAACATTCTCTGCACTTTTAAATCTTAAATGATGTCTTAATTTCCCTGTCGATTGCATGTTATGTATTACTTATCTTTTGTTTGACTCTGGATCTCTCCATGTGTGCTTTTTATGCTTAGACACATGGTGATGAGGGGATTTGCTGGCAGGTGAATTTTGAGAGGTTTCATCTCCACTTCAGAGACCAGGCCATCATCAGCGCTGTAGCCAACAAACTGGACCAGGTCAGGGTTTTGAACATGAGTGCCGAAAATGTTTTGTTCAAGGAATAGTTAGACTATAGGAAACTTTGCTTTCTTTTAGAAACTTCAATTATAAAACGGATTTGACTAAGTTTAACATCTCTGTGTTTCAAAGCTACAGCCAGTAGCCAGCAAAAATAACTACCTACCAGCTAGGGGTGTACGAAAAATATTGATATAGTATTGTATTACAATACTTGTGATACTGTATCAGTTCTCAAAAACTCAGTATTTACATGCAAAGACTGGTGAACATTGGTTCACTTTGTGTTGCACTTTGATGTTGGATGTAAAAGAGACTGATAAATGCATATGCAGATCCCACTATTCTCTGATGTATTCTTTATAAACTTCATAGTTTCCTACAATAACAAATTCTCTTTGCTTAAATATATATAGTGATATATGACGTCATAACCCCTGTATTATGATCATCTGTAATCCTCATTTTACAGTGAGCACTGATTTATCTAAATGTTCCGATCTGTCCACCTATATATTACAGTTGTTTATGATAATGATGATAATAAATGTCTTTGTAATAATTATTTCCTCTTCATTTCTCAGACTAGCAGTGAGATAGTGCGGACTATGCTGAGGATGAGTGAGGTGACGACCTCGCCCTCAGCCACCTGCACAAAGCCCCTCTCAGCCAATGAGATCTTCAGGTCGCTGCCAAGCAACTACAACATCACCAGGCCCATCTTAGACCAGTACCTCACTCTACTGGTTGATGACCCGGTATGAGCTCTGCAAGGCACCTGCCACATTTAATAATCTTATTTTTAATCGGGGAGATGTTTTTTATATTCACTTGTCCTTTACCTCCTAGATGGAGTTTGTTGGGAAGGCTGGTGAAAGTGGAGGAGGGATGTATGTTGTCAGTATCCTTTTTCAAACTTAAAGGGTCCTGAGCCAACTGTCAAGAACGACCACACTGTTCGATTTTAATGAATGAAGCTCGAGGTATAGGTGCTTTCCCTAACTCCCCTCTCAGATATGCACAGAGCGCTGGCCAATCTGGCGCGAGCCACGCTTGAGTCTGTCGTTCAGGAGAGGTAAGTGTGTGTTTTTTAAATTGGTATACATTTGGTTGTTCAATCATCAGGTAATACTTATTAATGACTTTAACTCTGGTGCAGATTTGGCTCCCGATCAGCCCGCATCTTCCGCCTGTTGCTAAGGAAACGTCACCTGGAGCAGAAGCAGGTGGAGGATTTTGCTATGATTCCAGCCAAAGAGGCTAAAGACATGCTCTACTCGCTGCTCTCACAGAACCTGGTCCAACTACAGGTACACACTCCACATGTGAACATGCTTTCATGATGCCCCCCCCACCTTTTTTTATAGTTTGTTTTTGTTTTAGAGGAACACAAATGCACGGGAGAACAAAAAAGATTGATTGTGTGTGTGATATTTTCCCAAAAATCTTTAGGAAGAAATATTTGCACAAATAAAACACTTATAAGTATTACCTCAAGTTCATATCAAGTCCCTAGTCCTCAAATATATAATACAAATGACTATTGAAAATACACAAAAATAGCCAGTGTAAACAAATTGAACATGTTGCATAGGAGATAAATGAGAAGTGTGCTATAGCTGGTAAACCACATTAAGGGGGAATAATAGTTAAATGATTACCCTTTGTATTTATGTCTTCTTACTTGCTGTATTCCAAGGCATGATACAGATATTAAGTTGATGAATACTTTTGTTGTCACACCCATAAACACAGCAGTAACGACCTTCCAAAACAGTCCTTGCTCTTAACTGCCATATATGATTAACTTTGACAAGAAATACGACGACATTAGTCTTCGATATATTTAAATATACAAAGCAAGCTGTTTCAGGCTCATTTTCTTTATCAGTGTATTATCAAGAGTGGCTGCCTGAAATGTAGGAGTAATAAAAAAAAAGAAAAGAAACTGATCTAAAAACCCACTTTGGAAATGGTTTGGCACACGTTTTGATGATGCACTCTCATTTATGCACTGATTGAGATATGTGTATGCCAACAGAGGACGGAGACGTTACTTTTTGGTTTTCCATCCTTCTGTCAGACCCATGGGAACACAATATTTTAAACAACAAAACAGGATGATTGGTAAATATTGATTAATTGATGACATTTAGGACAGACATGGATTTAACTTGACCTTGACTGGGTGGCGGAGGCATTCATCTGCTAGGTAAAACTATACTTTGAAAGCACTTCTTTTATCTGAGTTTATGGACAATGACGCAATAATAATCTAACCAAAGTGACAATTTGGCAAATTCTCTGACATATTGGAATAAGTACACTAGAATGATTTAAGTCATAAGTGCTGCAGCCATATTTCTTATTTGTTATTGTACCTACTCATTCTGGCTGAACTGCCATGACTCTTTTGTTTCATCAGGAAGTCCCAAAGACTCCTGACTACGCTCCCTCTCGTACCTTCTATCTTTACACCGTCAACCAACTCCCCACTGCGAGAATGCTGCTTCAGAACTGCTACAAGGTAAATAAATTGTTCTACTGTAACCTTCATTACTCGTACTAATGCAATGCTTTTTATGTCTTTCATATTGGATTTGCCTTCAGTAATGATTTGTCTCTGTGCAGACAGTTGCCAACCTCATAGAGCGACGCCTGTATGAGTCCAAAGAGAGCAAGTGAGTCCATTTTGTCGCAATGTTTTCTGCGTCCCACTGCCTGCGCAACCCAGATACATTCTCATGATCTACCTAAAGAGTTGTCTGTCTCACGCACTGTGTCACAGATCAGTGTTTGATTGTTTTTTCTCTTGATCGGCAGGCGTCTGCTGGAGAAATCCCAGCGAATCGAAGCCATCCTGGCCTCTCTGCAGGCCAGCGGGGCGGAGCCTGAGCAGCTGACGGAGGTGGAGGAGATGATCACTGCTCCTGAAAAACAACAGCTGGATGCTTTACGGCTTCATATCAACAAGTAGGAGAACAAATCCAAACATCAGTTCTCTTTTCTACAGGGGAATCCTTATTGAATCACCTCTTCGGTCTCTTATTTGGTCTCATCATTGTTCTTTTCCCCTCCAGGTTAGACTCAGCAGAGAACCAGGTAGATGAAACCATCTTTCTTATAGAGTCCTACGTCAACTCCACCAAAACCACAAGTTGAGAGCATTTCAACTCGCATATAGTACGTTTGAAGATTTTCCTCTTTACCTTTTGTGTATGAATGTTGTCAAGTATGGCTGTTTTATAGTTAATATGACCGGATTGTTTCAGTTTGAAGTGCAGTAAAATCTGAATAGATAACCTTTCTTGTTTTTGTTTCATCCCTGAACAAATAAATGAACTGAATACTTATTTTCAACAGTTTTAATTTCATCGAAGAACAAACACAAAACTATAAGACAAACATAAAACAGAGTGATTGTTTGAAATGTAAAACCATGATGATGTCTGTATATTAAATAGAAGAATTGTGATTTAATACACTTTGGTGTTTCCTTAAAAATAGAAAAAGATTATTTACATAAGTGCTCCCGACCCTGGAAATAATGGGTAGTGCATTTGTGTTGGACCCTTGGTGATGCTCTCTTTGGTCCTGGAGGTCCTGTTGGGTCTGTGGATCGAATCCAAACTGTCTCTGTGGCTGCTGAGAGGCAGCGCATGTGGTGGTCGTCATGGCAAACGATTGTTGTCATTGCAGCAATATTTGGGCTCAGTCTTCATGGTTCTCATCTTCTCCTCTCTGTTTGCGTGTGAAGAATCCCAGCTGATGAAAAAATCAGATTATAGATGATTAGAATACAATCTTAACACGTTCATTTTATTGAAGTAATTCTTAGGTAAATATAAAATTGAAATACCTTCCATAGTATGAAAATGATTAGGGCCAGTAGCAGCAAACCTCCAATGATGCTACCGATCAGAATCCACAGCGAGATAGGAATAGCTCGGCCCTTAAGCACCTCCAATACCGTCTACAGAATAGCAGATGAAGGGAGAGATTAGAGAAAGTAAATGCCATTCCCGTTCTCTGTCAAAAGAAATCCAACTGCAGTCTTCTTACCTCCCTCCAGACAGTTCCTGTGCCCAGAGTAATGAGGTTAGTCTCCTGGGCTGCGAGGCTGTAGGCCCCTATTATCTTCACTGACTTATATTTTGCCTAAAAAAGGAGACACAGAAGTGTTGACCAATGATGTGTCACAGGACAAAAAACATATATGTTGAAATGAGCATCAGCATTCTGTTGTGTAACTCACTTTTCTGAAAAAGTCATCATGAACTCTGCGGCTGACACGAATGAGAGCGAACTGCCCTCGTAAAAGCTGCTTTACTTCACACACAACCTCAGTGCACCATGACCTGCTGCAGTTCTAAACACAAATATATAAAAATGAATGTTAACACATATACTGATGCTGCACTGTGTTCATTAGCTTCCTTGCTACCAGGGGCCTCACCAGTATGTCGTTGGGCATCATGTCTTCTGGGTGAAGGGAGCGTACGTCTCTCTGTCTGGCCTTCAGCTGGGGCAGATCACTCAGCACGCTGCAGTTCACCCACGAGGCCTATGGGTACATTCAAATGAGTCAGATATGATCTAAATGAGAGATGCAAACCCTCACTCTGCAGCACTACTCACATTGTATGAAACATCAGTGATGGTCATGAAGACTGTGTCTCCTGCAGCTACTGAGGGCAGAAGCAGCCTCAGCTCCACATTACTCACAGAGTAACATCCGAGGTTCTGCAGCTAAAAACAAAAACAAAAAAAGTTGTAATTTTGCCTCATCTAGTCTTTTTTAGATCAACAATATTATTTATGCATGTGAGCCATACCTTGAGTTGTGTATAAAACTCTGGTCCAATAGCCTCTGACGCTGTCCGAGTGGGGTGGACCTCGTATCGGTTCAAATTAGATTCACTGTACAAAAAAACGGGGTTAAAAAACACATCAATACAATACTCTTTGAAGTAGCTAATACATCTTATTGTTGTACACGCATACCTGATAACAAACAACTCTGGTTCGTACTGAACGAAACTCTGCAGCTGAACACTGTTGTCCCCAAAAGTGTCCTCTCTCTCAACACTGTCACTGTAAAAGAAGCAGACGGTTACATAAGGAGCTTATTGCATAAGAATATGCTCTGGAAGCCATATTTAAAACCATGTTTTATTGAGGTTTTCAGTAGTTTTGAACTGCTGTTTTGCTTTGGTGAGATACCTTTTAGCATGAAGCTTCATCTGCACTCGGTTGTGCAGAGAGGTGCAGCTGAACTCAAACTCCAACATGAAGTTAACCTGCAAACAAACAAAAGAGAACAGCCTGCTGAAGTGACACATATCACCTGGAGGAAGTGAAGTATGAGTGGGCTGATTCGAGAGAGGGATGGAGCTATTTTTCTCGGCATGGACATACTTTTGACTGCGAGCGAAATACTGGATAGCTGACATTACACGAGTGGCTGTTGGCTCCAAGTGCTGTACACTCAATCTTAAAGTTGGCATCCTCCTACATCAAAAGAAAAGAAACAACCATGTAAGTTTGTTGGTGTTTATGTGTGTAAATGTCTATGGTGTGTTTGCAGTATATAGGTGTGTGGTTTACCCTGATGCTGAGGCTGGAGAAGTGCAGGTTGCGGGAATAGTTCAGCGTCAGGCTGGTGTTGTAGGCGTTTTCCAGTCTGTTCTGAAGCTGCACCTCCACCGCCAGACGCCTACGAGGGCTGCGAATCACATAAGGCTTCTGTCTGTGGAGGAAACACAATGAAAACGGAAACGACAGAATAGATGTCTGATCCTGTCAAACTGATGCAGAAAGAAAAGAGAATGAGAGGAAGATCTCAAATATGTACCTCGTCCCGGAGATGTCCATATGAGCCTGCAGCACCAGGTCTGTTGTACACACATCGTCCTCACCACAGTCTTTAAAGAACTGGATCTGCAAAGTGTAGGAAGACAAGTTTGATTATTACCTTGCATGGAGGTTGAATCCATATTCCAGGCTTCAGTTAATGCATGTGTGTCCGGTTAGTTTGAGAACAGTGGGAGGTCATGTGGTGCTGTTGGAAAGCTAGAAACGATAACCACTCACAGATTTCTTGACGGTTGTTGGCCAGCCTTCATCCAGCACCGGACCACTCTCTGTATCGTTGATCTTAAACCGCAGCGAGAAGCTTATTGGACGGATGTAATCTGCTGTGTCCTACAACAAAGACAGGCATACATGTTTAGTGATGCATTAAAGTAGCCTAGGCATTTCAATGTGAAACGTGTGGTGGATGTGTGTAGCATTGCTCACATAGACATGGAAAGGCATTCTGTAGCAGAGCGTTTGTCCTGTGTGAACTCGAACCGCCAGCTGGGTCTGACGGTGGGAGCTGTCGTCAAACAGGGCCCTCGCAGACAACTTCCTGTCATCCAACATGGCCGACACCCACAGATCTGAGGAGAGGGCAGGTAATTAGGACAGATGGTAAGTGTTTTGTAATTATTATGCACGTCTGGCCAGTTCACAACTGTTCCAGTCCTCATTATTAGGATCAGAGAGGGTAAGAAATACAATGTGTCATACTGAAGCTGTTTGTGTGTGGGCCGGGGGAGCGGGAGACGGTAGTGAAGCAGGCGGTGGCGTTGAGACAGGCCGACTCTCTGCCCCCCCTCTGGCAGGTCTTCTGAATGACGTTGATGGAGTGCGGCTGGAAGGACAGACTCACGTTGATCTGCACTATGCTTCGAGAGCTGGGGATAGGAGGAACATGGGATAATAGAACAAAATTGAATTTTTAGCCATGTGACCCAACAGATATAAAGGGGGTGTATTACTTGGATTAGGACCATCACAAAATCTGAATTTAGCTACACGATTTACCTACACAGATTGCAATATATAGAACATTTGAAATTCATCTGAATCTTTGTTCATTGTGTTTTGTCTCTTTTTTGGCAGATTAATTACACTAATTTGTGTGTTGGGAGTGGGGAACAAAGACAAGAACAAAAATAAACAGAAATGATTGAGAGACGCTGGATAATTTACACACTATATTGATATGTGTTTTATAAACTAAATATGAATATTTCTTAATACATACTGGCAATCTTCTATACCAGTGCCACACCTGTAATTTGACTACATCGTAAATCTACAGCTAGAAAAGGAAAATCTGTTCTCTCAATCTCCGTCACTCTCTCCCTCCCTATTTGGGCCTCTACCCACCTGAGCATCACAGCGCTGCCCTGTGCTCCCACTGCCAAGTCTATCAACTCATCTCCATCCAAATCCAACCGAGCACTCACACTGCGGCCAAAATACTGAATGGAGGGCGAAATCGATGCCCCTGAAATACGCTGAAGGAAGCCAAGAGGCAGAAAACAAAAGTCAGTTTGATTGCATCTTGAAAATGTACACCTACGAAAATGTAAATGTAAGCAAAAGACGGGTACCTGCTTGTAATTGTGCACGACGTAAATACCGTCTCCGTGGTAGAGATAAATGGCTCCTCTGTGATCATCCTCCAGCGGGGCCCCCACCAGCAGGTCAGTGAAGCCGTCGTGGTTGAGGTCTGGAGCGGCCGCCAGGGCGTAACCAAACCTGGCATCCTGGGACTTTTCTTCTGACTTCAGAGTGCCATTGGAAACAAACACTTCCTCCTGGGAGCAAAGAAAGAAGATGGGAAGAAACAAAAATAAATCTTTTGAGAAAATAATAATAATAATAAAAGTATATCAAGAGTTTGCTAATGTTGTGTATTCTCATACGGACTGCATATAATCAATAAGAAGAAGTAGGATCACTGCAGTCTTACCCCACTGAGGGTGTAGATGTACACTCTACCAGTTTCCTTGTTTCCTGAGCCAAGGAACATTGGCGCAGCTACCAGAAGGACATCAGTGATGCCATCCTGGTCGATATCCAGCCCACACACCTCGCTGCCATAGTAAGATCCAATCTGCAGACAGAAACATTCTTATCCAGTTTACTGCCACTAGATGGAGCCCTTGCTCTAATCTTTGACAAATGAGATTCCTAATTTTGTATGCTTTAACAAATAAACAGAAAAAGGTATTGTAGGGAAAAGAGAGGAACAGAGAGGTTTACCTGTTCTCCATTCAGGGCCTGTACAATGTTGACATCGCCATCATCGCTGAGTTCAAACAAGATGACTTTGCCTTTGTGTTTGAATCGAGGAGCACCAGCCACATACAGCCTCTTCCAGTCACCAACTATCACTGAAGATACTGTGTAACCTGGGGACAGATAAAAACATATAATTTAACACTGCAACATAATCAATGGTCTTCAGTAAAGAGTTAAAGACTCAAACTGGTGTTGTTGACAATGAAATATACAAAGAAATGTGCTTAAGTAAAGTAATGCGTCACATGTGGTTCACCTTATATTTCTGTCAATGTTTAAATCGTGTAACTGTAACACATTCATACAGTTGAAAGTGTGGTCTGACTTCAGCCTGCTCTGAGGCGGTGTGTGTTTTTGTGTGCTGCTGGAAAGAGCTCTGACGTGTGATTTGAGAGCTTGCTCCAGAACAGGAGTTCATTCACAAGTTATGTTAAGATAAACAATAATCAAACAAGGATGTGTTGGAAAGGATCATATGAATTTGGGAGGGTATTCCATTGAAAGGTTTAAGTTAGGTAGCTGGATTTTAAACGGGGTGAATAAGGTAACTGTCCCAGTGCCGCTCTAAATCCAAACAGGCCTGAGGTTCACTGTTTGGCAACGGTCTTTTAATGTGATTTTTAATTGAATATGTTTGGTTAGTAGGCAAAAACAGGCAAATGGAAGATGTTACCTTTTACATTTTGAGAAATTGTAACAAGCTGCTGTCATTATGGTCTGATATTTTATGGACTCCACTCCTTTACTTTATTGACTTTGTTGACTTTATTAAAGGTGCATTCAGCATTTCATAACCAAAACACTTTTTGGAAAATTCAGCGAGTATTTCTTCACAGTACACACGCTGTCTGTTTTGTGTTGGTGCTGGAAAAATATATAGTGCTGGCTCTGTAAATTGGAAACAAACACAGTGGCTCGGATCATGCTACACAACATTATCCCAGCCAAGTGGGTTTGTGCTCTTGCAGAGGACAGAGGGAAGGCCATGGGTGTGTACAAAGAAAAGCAGTGGTAGAAGAGGGAAGGAAAATCTGGAGGGGGATATCTGTTTTTTGGGTTTTGAGTTCAAATATCACATTTTCTTCACTGACTTCACCTTTAATGTAGAACATATTCTGCAGATTAATTGATTGTGTGTATCATTGTTGCAGTTCTAACCAAACAAACTTGTAGGTGGGGGGTGGTGATTCGGGGGTACCAATTGCAGTTAAAGTCAGCCCTGCAGACAGCACTAATGTCCAGGCTTTCCACCAACACATGAATGCATCGCCACGGTAGGATCAGCCCAAGCTCAAACAACACAATAACCTGTAAAGTAATAGACTAACATGCAAAAGAACCACAAGCATAATTCTTTTGGTATCATGTTTAGTGGTGTGATATATGGGTACCTAAATAAGCAGCATGATTTTTGAGCTCCAGTGGAAACTCGCTTTCAAAAGCCTCTCTGGACGGTATGATGCGTCCATTGATTCCTTCTTTCAGCACTCCACCATCCCAGTCGTAGGCGCCCACCATCCCAAACAGGATGCCATCCTGAAGAATGGAGGAGGGCATGGATGAGACAAAAGGAAAACCTGCACTTCACACATGGATATGAACAGCTCCTGGACTTACATCCAAAGTGTGTGTGGAGAAGCCGATCTGAGACATCTCCATGTGGAACGAGCTCTGGTTATAGCCCAGAGTGCCTGCAGGAGGACAGAGACAGCAGCTCAGTATTCTTATAGTCACGTTTCTCTACACATCTCCTCCCTTCCTTCCTCTCCCTCTCAGGATCTGATGTAGATGGCATCATTGGCACCCTCACTCCCCCTGAGGACTGCAGGTGACAGACATGCCTCACCTTTTCCTCTCCTCCATTACTCTCTGATTTCCCTAAACATTTAAGGGTGGCACCGCTTTTCGTCAGTCTTCCTCTCATGTTCCCGGGGTTATTGTGATAGCTAAACACTTCATACTGTCTTTTCCACCCATTGCTTTCTTTGCAGAGCTACTGTGTATTTTCTCACATGGATCTAATCCTTCGATACTTTTTCCCACACTCTTAAAATATTATCTAAAAATATTATTTCATATTCTTGTGTTTCATTTCCCCTCTTCTTTCTCAGATTCTACTTTCAGTCTGTACTCTCATGTTTGTGTTGACAAATCAATATAATTTATAAATCAAAGTTAGTCAATTCATCTGAAAGTGTTACTGTAAATAATAATCTGAATTACTTTGTGAGTAGCGAGTACATTTTAAACTTTAAAAAAGGACATCAGATGATCCTGTAAAGTGACAGCAGATAAAATACTGTATTTATAACTTAAAATAAAAGAAGGTGATTTTGAATTAAAATTGTGTTGATTAAATGCTTTCATAAAACTTAAATAAGAACTACTGACCAACAGTTAGTATGCTATCTTGTGACACAACTATAAATACAAATGAATGGGTTTAAAAAAAATTCAACCGGCTGATAAATGATGGGGTTTGAAACTACAGAGGTCACTGGTGCTACATTGTGCCGCTGTCTTTCTTGTTTTTCTTTACATTTATCCACAGCCTCCTTCTCTGTATCACTAACCTTCCAGAGTGAAGATGCGATCTCCCAGGGCGTCCACAATGTCATTGAGCGCGGCTTCATCGGTCACATTGAAAAAGTATTTCTCCTCTGGGTCGCTGGCGATAGACTTGATCTCCTTAATAAACGTCTCAGGATCCTGCTGTCGGCGGATGTAATGACCCAAAACCTGGAGGCCAGCGTGAGAGAACAAGTGAGAGGAAAACGATTTTAGAGAAGAGAATACGGTAAATGAATAAGCAGATAACACAAGCACTTTACAACATTGACAACATTAAGCTGGAAGCAGAGTAAGGAGGTGAAAGCAACAGAAACAGAGCACTTGCACAGACACTTTGGCATGTATCAGAGAAATCACTTCTCCATGTTTCTGTGGGATAATGTAGAGAGGTATCATATAAGTCTGAAGGAGGACAAGAGATGTATTCTACAGTAACATAAGAGTTTCCTGGAACTGAAGGATTCAATGAAGTACTGTAAATGAAAATAAACAAACTCCATAGGTGCATTACTGCCTGTGTAACCTAATAGTAATTAAGCAATACCTGAAGGCAACTGGAAAACATAAGAACGAAGGAAACGGTATCCACCAGAGATTTGTAAATCAGGAGCGCAGCCCTAGCTGAGAGGTGAAGAGATGACTGATGCATAGGACATATTGTAGCAGCAGTGGCTTATGGCTTAACGCCTGAAGTACAAATGAGAAAATTCCATTAGAGAAACCAAAACCAGGAATCTCCCCCTGTGACTCCAGCTGCCACGCTAACTAAGGAAATCCTCTGTTTTCAAAGGGTAAGGGATGTGGAGGGGTTTAGTGTGTAACGTGAAGAGAGCTTTCATATAAAGATTTACATTCAGATCTGGTCAATTCCTCTCAGGCTGCCAACTGCTGCTGACTTTCACATAATCATAAACAGAGAAATAGAAGAATAAAGACAGGAAAGAGAAAGCCTTAGCATATAAAACACATTTCTAGATTTAATAGGACTTGGAAACGCAATGTAATTTGAATATATGAATACAATTGTACATACATGGCCCTGCTTAAACTGCTCTCCCACAAACACACACTTCCCTGACAGGCACTGATGTATAAAACACAGACTGCGATCTTGTTTTGGAAGATCTGTCCTCCCATGTGAGCCATTTTCACTCCACACGCACACAACCTACACACAGGCACTGCACAGAGAGCAGCGTCAAAACATGGGCTCTCTTACAAGAAATGCTTACCTGTCATCACTTTGACTTTTTGAGAAAACATTGACCACAAAACCCGCCTCATTTTATCTTGTTTTCTTCATACAGCTTTGTTTGTTTCCTTTTGTATTACAGGTTCTATACCTATCCCGTTGACTGTTTCTCTGACTGTCTGTTTCCTTCTCTCAAATTAAGGTTACATTAACCCTAACATTAGGTTGTTCACATGCAAAAGTTAGTAGCAAATCACATTTACCTATATGTACTCGAGTCATTTTAAGTGAATTTAACTGAAACTGAAAGAGCAGTTGTTTTGCGGTATACTTTTTTAACTCTTACTCAAGAGCATTTGCAATAGAAAGTGTGCACTTCTACTCCACTACATTAAGCTATGCACAAACAACAACACTTGAAAGTCAATAGATGGTCTCGGGAGAACATCGAGAGATAGCCTGAACACACACAAGCCTCTCCTTTGAGGATTCAGTTATTGACAAGCTTTTTCTGGTCACTTTGTTTTAAGAGATTAAACTGTACCTAACAGTATGTATTTTGTCCTTAACATGGTTCTGGATTTGGTACTTTAAGGAAAATTAAGGTGCATTTCACATTAATAATTACCTTTTGAAACAAAATACATTCATTCCGTATGTGAGTATTTTTTCAAGAGACACATTTTTACTATTCAAGTAGTTATTTCACTAGATTATTATTAATGAACAATACTTTTCCTTAAGTACATTTTAGTAAGTTGACCCTTCCCTTTCACTGTGTGGTGGATGAATTGCCATGAAATTAGGCACCATGGATAACTAGCACAGAACAAACCAACCAAGCTGTATATAACCCAAACATCAGTGTTATCCAAACACAATGGGACCTCCTAGGGTTTGTAACTGTTCTCCATCCATAAATTACTAGGTATATCTGATCTTCATCATCTACAGATATTTCTAAAGTGGCACTCCCCCTGCTCATTTCTCCTTTTCTGTGGTCCCATTGGGGTCCCCAGCTTCTCTTGTGGGGAAGGGAGAGGTCTGCATCCCGCCCGGCCACCAGAGTCTGTCTGCCCCTCTGACACTAAACCATGCCACCACTCAGTGTGCTTCTGTGTGTTGAGGGGGTCGGGTGGGGTTGGAAAGGAAGAGCTTTAGTTCCCACTCTGCTATTTTAGTAGACCAAAGGGGGTCATTTAGTCATTTAGGGGTGTTATCTTTGGGGGAGTGGTATTGTGGTTTCTTGAGGGAGTATACGCTCACCATACCACTTTCACACAATGTGTGAGGAATGTCAGGGATGCTCTACACACCCCACTGATAGTTAGTTGTTTGTGTGTTTTCCACATAGCTTCACTCATGTCATTGTACAAAGGACCTAAAACTCCAGATATAAGGATTATCTAGGGAAGCAGAATGACCCTATAGAGCTGATGAGATGTACTCACAGCGATGGCATATCTGGTGATGTTTCTGCTGATGCACTCACTCAGAGCGCCTTCCAGCTCCTCCCCGTCGTGTGACTCTCCGTCCGTCACTACGATCATGACCTTGTCGGCCCCATCCCTCGCTCCACGCTCAGCACTGAACGCCTCTGTGCTACAAACAAAGAAAGCAACAGACTGAGGTTAAAGAATATCATGCTACTTTGCTAAAATATCCATCTAAATGATCTTGAACCAAAAACAGAGAACACAAGAAAGAGTGAGAAGAAAAATGGGAAGAAATGAAAGAGCAAGGAGTGAAAGAGCCAGAGGGAGAGTGGGGATACGAGGGAGTGTCAGACACATTCATAAAATCTCAAATAAACATAAGATAATATACAATTTCAAATTCTTCTCTGAGAAAATTAATAGCCAGCAAAACAATGAAAGTTGGATTTAAGTTCCTTCCCATCAAGTAAGATAAACAAGTGGTCCAAATCACAACTGGTCTTTCCCACAACGATATTAGTCATAATTGGCACACATACATTAGCTGCCGGTTGACTCGATTTGGTCATCGCATGCAGCGTGCGTGTGTCATTGCACACAGCGACCGCATCTGTGCATACCCATTCGGTTGTGCCATGATACAGAGAGGAAATCTAAATGACAAACACACGGACAGACCAAGCCGCACCCTGTTTGTCTGCGAGAAACCTGTTCTCAGTGGGACCTCAGACCAACACACACACACACACACACACACACACACACACACACACACACACACACACACACACACACACACACACACACACACACACACACACACACACACACACACACACACACACACACACACACACACACACACAGTAGTCACAGCAAGTGAACTCAGTCATTTTCAGTCCTAACTCCAGCCCTTGTCTAAATATAACATTGTGGTCAGCCGCAAGAAACTCAGAGTTAAAAACAACCGTTTCCCCTATGCAGTCTCCAAATTACATAGGGTGCCGAGAAGGAGAAAGGAGAAGAAAATAGGAGAGAGAGGTGAAAGAGAAATATTGGAGTATAACAAATTAATGAGAAAGGCTGGATGAAATGCAGATAAACCTTAAGACTACAAAAAGTATCAGACTAGAGAGGACAAACTAAAGAAGGTCATTTATAGGGAAAGAAAGAAATTGGTCATCCAAATTAAAAGAAAACAAAAGACAGTAATTTCAGACTAAATATGACATCTGTAAAGTGCAAGTCCTGCTCTGATGTGGTATTAGGGTGTGTGGTGTTAAGAAATGTAAGATTGATTGACGTACAGTGAAATAAAAAAGATCAGAAGGATACAAAAGATGGGAGAAAAGTAGAGGAGAAAACTGTAAGGAGAAAACAAACAATAAGAAGGAAAAGTAGGAAGCACGAAAAAAAAGGTGAGAGTAATAAGAGATGTGAAGAAGCAAGGGGAGATGAAAGGGGAGAGAAAGTGAGTGGAGCTAATTGGGAGGCCTGGTTGTATTTACAAGCCATTTGATGAAGTCAAAGCAGTGTGGTAATGACACAGCACAGTGGTCTGTGTGTGTACCGTTGGTGTGTATGTGAGTGTGTGTGAGTGAGTGTGTGTGAGTGAGTGAGCCGGAGTCTTATTACGGGTGGAGCAATATAAGAATTAGTGGCTTATCCAATTGTAGACGGCTGTTTGATGTTCATGCATTGGTCTGTCATTTACTTTGAATTCAAATTGTCCTCTGTGCACTCGATTAATGACATTTACATGTCAACATCACACTGTGAGAAACCTACTTTTACAGTCTATGCTTTTTTCCCTTCAGACATTTTTGTATTTCGAGCTCATTCGCTTAAGGGTTACCTAATTATAATTTGTTGGCATTATTTAGCTGAGAAGATCAATACCACCCTCAAGTCTGCATGAGTAAATATAAGGCTACATTAGATTTGTTTGCCATTTTTTAGACTATAAGCAGGGCAAACAGATAGCATGGCTTTCCAACAGTAATAAAATCCACCTTCCTCACTAAATAACACGTTATGTGTTTTTTGTAATCTGTACAAAGTGTTAAAACAATGTGGTACAGGGGTTAGGAGATAGAGCATTAATGGATGCTGTGGAAGTTGAAGTGCAAGTATGTATAGTCTTAGTCAAATAAAATCCTCCAATTTGTAACTTAAAGTCTGACTTCAGGCCAAGTCTCAAGGTTTAAGTCTACAGTTCTTCAGTGTACTGATAGTCCACGCAAACAATTAAATGATAAAGAGCTTCCAGGGAGATATATTTAGGAGGTATGGTAGCTACGTTCTTAGGTTTAAGGTTAAGTTTATAATAAGGACAAGGTTAGGGTAAAGGTTAAAGGTCAAACATGCAGTAAAGAGGGCTACAGTTGAGGTAAAGGGGACCATGGTGAATGTCAGCCCTTAAGAACGTAAGAATAGTCATACAATGTGAACTTGAGTGTCTGTTTTGAGTCTTTATAAATTGTCTGTGTTGTTAATCTGTGTCTGTGTGTATTGTACAGTAGACCTGGGTGTCTGTGTGTGTATTTGTACAGCTGTAGGAGTCCGGCTTGGCTGGCCATGCGGGGTCAGGCTGTGCCACACCTGCAGCAGTGCTGAATCGGCAGCCGCCGGGTCTAGCTCAGCTAATCTCAGTGTTGTTCTACCCCGTCACCTTCCTGCCTGGTGCCAGCGCTGCTATCTGTCCATCTGTATGTGTGCGTGTATGAGCAGGAGTGCTGCTATGACCTCCTCTCAAAGTGATCTTAAATTATTTCAACACTGGAAACCTGGGCTTGATTTCCTAAACCTGACCCACACACACTTGAGAAACATTGCTAAAGATTTGACTTCTGACTAACAATTTCGAAGTTTTTTCTTTTTTATTAGTCTACTGATGTGTTCTTACTATTTGACATTGAAAGATAAAAAGCAACGAGAAGTTACGAGTAGGAGCGTCTGGATTTCCTGTCACTGGTGTTTTAATGCCACAATTTGACTGGCTCCAATTTCCAGTCACTGCTTTTCAACTAGCTATAAATAATTCCCCTTAACCACTCCAACTTTTACCTTTTAAATGAACCAGAAAACAGGAACTCAGCAATTACCTGTGTGTGTGAGTGTGTGAGTGTGTGTGAGTGTGTGTGTTTGTGTGTCTGCCTGCCTTTGTGTAAGTAACACCTCTCCAAGACACACACATCCTAAAAAGGAATCAGTGGCCACACATCGGGTCTGGGTGTGGTGCTCCATGTGGGTATGACTTTAATAAAGCAGGAATTTTATTTTGAAAAGAAAGAGATATTTTAAGACATAGACGTTTTCACTTAGCCACTGACCCTCAACCTATGGAGCTGTTTCTTTAGACTCAGGTTTCCAGCTCAAATACCCTCAGCAGACTTCTACGAAGATGAAAACCTAGGCAACAATTCATGTTAAAGAAGAGTATTTTAAAGATGGTATACAGTGGCATTCTAGGTGGCATTCATACATGTTTGACTTTTAAGCTTTAATTTGGTCTCCACCAACTCCTGAGGGCTATACATGTCTCTTTAGCTCCTAAACGCTCCACTACGTTCACTAGCTAGTCCCTGACCTTCTCTGCCTGCTGATGCTGGGAAAGTAGTGTATAGTGAGTTGTCAGAGATCGAGTTGAGGATTTATTATATATGTGTGGGTTTTTCACTACTTTTAAATTACGAAAAGTCATTTGGTAAAAGCAATATATTGATTAGAGCAACATTAGAGAAGACATAATAAGCACATTTCAAGTTCAAATTCATATTTTGGGAGTATAATACAACATGTTTACATTTTTTAATGTACCAAAGTACTTAATTGTAATCATACTGTCGCCAAGTCTGGTCTGTTCTCATTGTTTTTCAAGAAGGATAGGGGGTGGTATATTCTAATGCGCGTTCATGTGACATAGGAAGGGGAGCAAAAACTTGAATGACTTGTTGAATCAGTGACCAACCATCTTACAAAAAGCTGACTGGGTTTTCTGTTTTCATAGTTTGGGGCAGGCACTCTAGATACCAATATGTATATGTACACAACAATTGAAACAGGGATTTTACTTTATACATCCCCTTTAAGTACCCAATGTAACACAACTAATCCTTGTGTAATTTCCTGGTCAGCTGTAAATCAAAAGCAGCCTGATGAGATCCTACTGGAGCATTTTACAGACTATAAGAAATTAGACCTCATTGTCATTATAACTACAAATTACACAGTGACATATTTAGAAGAAAATAACAAGAATGTTATAGCAAAATCAAAACAGCCAGACAGTTTCCAGTGAGCCCGCCAAATCTACAGTATGTATAGCACAAGGAGCATCAGCCAGTCAGACTGCAGTAATAGTGATTGACAGGCCTACCAGGCAGTCTGGATAGCGAATGCCGTGCGCGTCTCTCTTCCCTCCTGTCTGCTGATGTTCTTTGCGGCCTCCACAACCGCCTGTGTGGTCTGGTAGTCCTTCAGAGACCACTCGTGGACTGCTACCTCACCATACTGCAGTATACCAACCTGAATGTGCGCACACATACACAAACACATAAGTATTTCAACAATGCCACATGTTCATGGTTGTGCTGGCATGTAATCGTGGAAAGCATCATCTGAGACTCTTGTTTCTGGTGAGCTATCTCTTTAAGTACAAATCCTGTTGTTAAAGCAAACAGTGCACTTGGGGAATTTTTGAATTCATTCAAAAACCAAAGGTATTTCCTTTTCACCTCACATTGCCTGCTACCCCTTACCCTCCCTTTTCAAAACCCTCTCGCTCCTCTTGTTGTTCAGCTTAAAAAAACGTCCCCAGTTCCCCCCTCCGACTTCCATTCCTCCCTAACCTCAAGCTAGTGCTGCTCACGTCTCTTTACATTACGAAAGCAATCCATTTTGGTCATTTTTGCCATACTAGTTCTCTATACGTGTCACTGTGTGCATGTTTTCACTCAAGGGACTATATTGTCTTACTCTTCTGGGCAACAGCTATGGGGTTCCAGAGATTTATGTGGGGGACTCACTCAAAATCTAACCCACAAGTTTCTATTACTAATGTAAATGATATTTATAGGCAGTGCAAATACACATGGACATGCAATTTTACCTGCATCTGGTCCAAGCTGATGTGGAACTTGCTGAGGATGTTGCTGAGAAAGTTCTGGACTTCGTACCAGGGGTAGATACTGTTAGAGCCATCCAGCACAATCACAATGTCCATGTATGTGGAGCACCCTGCCACATGAGGGGGTTAAAAAAAAACATTTGGTTGGCAAAAACAGGCCCATGCAGCTTGATTCTCTGCCTCAATGTGTGTGTGTGCAAATGTGTGGTTACTTTGCGCTGTGGGAGCGATGGCCTCTCGTGGCTTTAGGTCATCGCTGACAGAGGCACAGATGCCAGTGCTGAACATAGACGTACCACACTCCTGAGACCACAGAGGGGCACATGCCTGACAAACACACACAGGCAAAGACATCAACATCTTTCTGACAGGTGAAACAATTTTCAGGAGTCATTCTGAGTTTCAAATGTTTGTGTTATGCTCACAAGAAGTGTAGGTGTTTTTTTTGTTGGTTATAAAAGGGTTTTAACACGTAGACAAATGTGGTTAGGTGACTGAATAAACACAGAAAAAATACCAAGTGAGGGCAAATGGGGAACAAAAAGCGAACAAGTCATGAGTAATGGAAAACTACAATGGTGTGGTTTGGGGGACAGAGAAACGAGGGAGAGGCAGAGAGTTGGAGGCTATTGTTGACGCGCTGGCAGTCACTTTTGTCGAGAGTGGTTAAACAGAGCGCCAACACCAAACCAGAAGAGCAATTTAAATCTGAATGTGCTAAATAAAAGGGGCTGAAAGTGGGGTGGGTGGGGGGGTCGTATAAAAAATATTTCTGTCTTCAAAGCACGCCGTTTATTTGGCTTTCATACCAAGAGGGAGCAAAAAGGGGGGAAGTGCGGAATGAAAAGATAAAAGAGAAACTCATGCAAACGGCAGAGAGACAAAAGGGAGAGACCAAAAATGGGTGAAATGAGGGAAGAATGAGAGAAAGAGAAACATCCTGGTTTTGCTCGCCCTGTCATTATAGACGGGTTTCTCCTCAGGCACACAGACAGGCAGGGAAGAAGGGATGGAGCGAGGGATGAGGGAAAAGAAGGAGGGAGAGCACAGAGGAAAGCGAGAGAGGTGCTATGGCTTTTGGTAGGTCTGTCATTAACAAAGGTCCGGAGACGCATTCCGATCCTGTTATAGACCTGACCACTAGGGTTAAGATAAACACACACACACACACACACACACACACACACACACACACACACACACACACACACACACACACACACACACACACACACACACACACACACACACACACACACATTGAAGTAGGCTAAACTGGATGGCGTTCGTGAACTGTACACGACTCCACACCCAGAGCAGCAGTAAAATCAGACACCAAAACATCAGCACAATTGCTTTACACACACACACACACTCATGACTCAGACTCATGTTAACCCTCCTGTTGTCTTCGGGTCAAATCTGACCGATTTACTACTTTCATCAATCATAACCTTTTTGTTTTACATTTGATTGCATTAAGGCTTTATGATATCCTTCACAGTAGACATTTGAACATATACAATTGCTGATCACCACTTTCATTGAATTTTGGATGATTTAGTCAACTTTGTAACACCCATGGTGTTCCCGGCCATAAAGAAAAGGAATTAGTAACCATCCGGATCAGATAAAACACACACACACACAAACACACACACACACACACACACACACACACACACACACACACACACACACACACCCAGACACATACTCTAGATGTGTTCCCCCCCCCCCCATGTGAATCACACACAAACACACAAACACACACAGAACAATTTGATACTTTTCCCGCTCTTTTGTGACCATCCCCCCACATGGATCAAACCTGGCACACGCAATACATGTTCAGTGTCTATTCTTTGTATATTTACTGCAGTTTTTCATGTATACCAGTAGTCTGATACAATATTTACAGTTTGAAAGGGTGTTAAATGAAATTTGGTGATGATTAATGGTTTTTGTGTTAATGTAATAGCAGTTAAAACAGGACCGGTCAAATTTGACCGCGAACACCAAAGTAAGGGAGGGGAAACAAAGACAATAGGAGGGTTAACTAAAGTTTCAAAACTAAGGACATGCACTTGACCTGCTCTGAGATTTAACTTTAAATTGAGAACAAACTGTTTACTTTGGTCCATAAAATGGAACAACATTTTTCCAGAGATGGGCAGGCTTTACACAGCCAACACAAATAAAGGCATTACAGTATTGTGCCTACAGTAGGCTATATGCATTTAAAGCAGTTAAAGCAAGCAGTTCAGTCAACCAATTAGGTATATGTTTTTGACTTTGTAAATGTGCAAATTAAGTGAGGGATTGGTGTGACGCACATGTGAGCTCATAACTAAGGTCAAATAAAAACACACCAGCAGAGATGATTCATTACAATTCAGACATACAAAAATAACCTGGTCTCACCACAGCCCTTCATACAAGCTAAATCATAAGAATGGAATGCCTACAAAATAAAAATAAAATGTATTGTTTTTCAGTGTTGAAACCACATACCAGGAATCCATCAGGCGAGTCTGGAGTGAGCGTCATTCCCAGGTGAGAATTCCTCAGGTTTTTAGAAACGTTCTGGAGAGCAATCTCACCTGAGATAGATAGATAAACAGTTTATTGTAGCATCTGGGTAACTTATCAGTGAGAATGTACATGTTAAGGATATTTGCTTTTCTCACCTAGATTTATTTTGCTGCAGTTTGAGTTCCTCTCCTCTCCCACGATGCATTTGTAAACATCTCCTTTCCTGTTGTTGGGCGGCCCGTCCCACGGAGCACCGACCAGCATCCTTCAAAGACACAGTGAGTCATTTATTATCATCCTCTTTGTGTAACAATTATGATAGTTATATAGTACTTATTTGTTGTTCTTTCTTCATTCACTCTAAGAGAAACTTACGATTTCTCTCCGCCGTCTTCATGTTGTAAAACAGAGAAGCCAAACAGAGCATCTTCTGGACCGGTAAAGATGCGAGGATTCTTTACATCAATGTTGAAACACTGGCACAACCCTGAAAGACATAACAGAAACGATTACTACACAGATTACCAAAAGAAGAATAAAATATAAAGCTACAGCCTAGAGTTTACTTAGCTTAGCATAAGGACAGAAAATAGGGGAAACCAGCTAGCCTTGCTCTGGCCAAAAGTAACAAAATGGTCCTAACAGCATGTGAAGCTAACATAATAACAAGTTATATCTTGTTTAAAAATGACAAATCACTTGCGGTTCTGTGCCGGGCTACCTTTTAGTAACAATTTGTTGTACAAATATGAGAGTAGAATCAATCTTTTCATCGATCTCTCGGTAAGAAAGTGAATAAACGTGTTTCCTGATATGTTGCATTTTTACTTAAAGGCGCTAAGAGTACGGGTTGAACTAACAATATGAATCAGCCTTTAAAATGAGTAAAACATGAAGCTGGGCACTGTGTGTACACAAGCGTACATACACTGCAGAGTCAGATTATTATTTTTCCTTTTTGCCTTGGGAGTGGGGATTCAGGTTGGGAGAAGGGGGGCTGAAAAAGATGGATAAACAGAGTGACCAAAGGCAACCTCTGGAAAATGGGAATTCAGTCTGAGGGGGGAGAGGAGAGGGGAGAGAAGAGGCAGGGAAGGGTGTGGGTTAGAAAAACTATGGAGTATAGTAAGCCCCCTGTTGTGACACACAAGCCTGCCCTTCATTCAACGAGAGAGAGGTGAGGGAGACACAGAGAAGACAGAGAAACAAGATGGTAGTCAGACAGTTCACAGAGTTGTGTTTGGGTGTAAAGTGAGGCAAGAAAACATGTTCCAACTGGTAAAATTAAACAACTTAGAAACATGTCGGAATGGGAAAATCTAAATGTTCAGAAAAAAACAACATATTGGTAGCTTCATTCACAACTACATAGATTAAATGTTGCCTATGCTTATCTGAGTGAAACTACGACTATGATGTTTATGATATACCATTTTAGTTTAGCGTGTTAGCATGCCAACATGTGAAGTATAGTTTTACATTTAGTTCTGCTAAGGCGGACAGGAAATAGAAAGACATAAAGATTTTATAAATAGAAAAAGTGATCTGTTGATGCCACTATAATTAAGTTATAACCAAAGTTACTTAATTTCATCCTAAAAATATAAACCACAAATGAAAAATGTATGGTCTGAGTAAACTTCAGGCTGACACCAAGGCCGTGACGTGTTTGTTTTACACTTGGATAATTTTCTGTATTAAAATGTGTAAACTGCAGAGTACATACTGATGACAAATGGATCCACACAACATTCCTGTTTCAGGAGAAGTGTTTGCTGATGTCAGTAGGGGACAGGAAACAAACCCACCTTGCTATTTCCTTTAGATACACAATTTCACCTAAATTAAGAGCATCTTTGTGTAGTATTTCCAGTTAAGTATCAGAAACACTAAGCTACTCGTGACAGATAGTATTGTCCCACTTGTGCATTTACTGTATGTTATTTGAAGCCCGGGAAAGCAGGGTGTGTTGGATGTGATGGGGATTTCTAAATAAATTGGAGTTGACATGTAATTTAGCAGCATCCTACTGTACGTAGCTCTGGTGATTCCACTGTAGAAAAGTAATCCAGATGGGGAGCAAGACCAGAACCCTGCACAGTGATTATACACAAGCTACTCACATACTTGTATAGATACTTCCCCACAAATACACACTGACACCCACACAGACAGTTACCTCGGCCAGTCCAATCAAAGGGGGATTCCACTTGGTTTTGAGAGGGAAACTAGATATGTTCAATGTTTCTCTTCAATCTCTGCTTCTGCCTTTCTCACATACTGCTGTCTACTGCTACAAATATTGGAGTTTTTATATTCATGCTATCAGCATCAGTTCTCCAACGCTCTCTACCATTTTGGTTCAGTCTGAAATATCTCAACCAATATTTGATAGATTGCCATAAAACTGCGTACACATTACCATGTTTCCCAAAGGATGAGTTGTGTTGACTTTGGGGTTCCCTTCACTTTTGTCACAATAAGGTTTCGGATTTGGGGTTTTGAGTTCAATGTCAACAAATATGGGAATCATTTATATGAAAAGTGGGAAACACATTCATGTTAACTTTAGTGATAACATTTAATTTGTCATTAGTAGGTCAAAACTTGAATTAGTTAAATACTTTAGCTTATGGCAAAACACCTGCAATGTAAACGACAATCCTCCTCAGATTCACCTGAATGCTAATTTGAAGATATAAGTGGTGAATAAGGTCAACATTACTGGCCTCCGTTGTGAGAATGTTAGAATCCCAACATTAGCATTTAACCTCGGTGCTAATGTACAGCCGTTACATAAGTCTTGTTTCTGCTCATCCTGCAAATCTTTGTGAGCCTGTAATATTTCAACGTCCAAACTTCCAGTGAATTTGTTGAGATTCTGCGCAGATGTTTAAATCACTTCACCTATGGGAATATGCTTAGCCAAGGAGAGAGTTATTCCTTAATACTAAATCTTTCGTTTTCATAACCAGAAGGAATACAAATCTTTCTATCCAGCCTTGTAGCAACATTTCGCGTACTCCTTTACTATCCCACCACCCTTCTTATACAGTGTTGTAAAATGTTTCTGGCTTTTTTTCTTGTGGCAAGATCACCCACCATCTGTGATTCCAAATTCCTTTCAACAACAAACTGGGCCTTTCTGTCATACTCCTATTTCACTCACTCTCTCATAAACCATAAATTGCTCCTTTCTTTTACCCTCTCTTATAAAACACACACACATACACACAAACAAGTACACAAACAAGTACACACACACACACACACACACACACACACACACACACACACACACACACACACACACACACACACACACACACACACACACACACACACACACACACACACACACACACACACACACACACACACACACACACACACACACTATAGCTCCCAACCCGAGACTGTACCATCATTCCCTGTTTTCCCTGTCCTGTCCTCCCTTCTCTGGTTCCTTTTTCATTGGGGTTTATATATGACACTTTACCACAAGCCTGTCTGACCACCTATCGCCATGACAACTGGCGGCAAACATTTATCAAGGCGAACTGGGTCCAGATTCTCTCAACCACACGTTCGGCTCTGGGCGCTGCTCCTGCTGGATGCGTATGCTGTGATTGTGCAGTATATGTATGTGTGTGTGCACAGAAACTGAACTTGACACTGAAACGTTTTGGATACTATGGAGACATGCCAGCACTTATAGGAGTATGCAGAGACATTGATGTATGTTGTTTTAATTGGGCTAATGTGAGTTTATAGTTTATAGTAGTTTTTGGTTTCTTCTTGAACATTTCTTCGTTTCTTCTTACATGCTAAAATGTTCAAAAACAAATTGCTTTCTCACACTGTCTGTCTGATTATATCTGTATTCAACCTCTTTCTATGTCTTTTTAAGGTAGCTACTTCCCCGAAACAACAGACTGGCAAAAGGGAAAACCCTGAAACTGCCCACTAATTTTAGGCCAAAACAAGTTTTATTTTTGATACATGATGTCAGTTGTTACTATATGTTCCTCTGCCGTGGTATGGGTCACTCTGGCCATTGCAGCCACGGACATAACAGAGCAAAATACTGCCGGACTGTTCCAAATGTATTCTTTTAACTTTGAGGGAAGATACGTGTGGGAGGCTGTGGCTCAGTGGAATAGTGCGCCGAACTTAGTGCGCTGAACTTTGAATCAGGGGATAGCAAGTTTGAGTCCCACTGCAGTCAGCATGTCGTTGTGTCCCTGAGCAAGACACTTCACCCCAGATTGCTCCTGAGGGGATTGTCCACAGTACTGAATGTATGTAAGTCGCTTTGGATAAAAGCGTCTAACAAATGACATGTAATGTAATGTAATGTAATGTAATGTAATACGTGTTACCCATCCCCATTTGTACTGATCCTCTACCGCTGCTTTCTCTCTCTCTTGCTTATTGAACTGGGGAGAAGGTGCCAAACTTCAATGGTGTGTGTTTACTAACAGCAAAAGACAAGGCTTACTACTGGAGAAAATCCCCTTCTGCTCTGATTGGCTTGCGAGAAAAACATGTCGTACCTTTGCAAAGGTAGTTCTCAAGTTGTTTTCGGAGATACTCAGCTTGAGAGCAGTATATTCCTAAAACCTATATTGTGACAGAGAAAGGGGAGCTATATCTATATGGCTTGTTGAGTCCCAAGTTGCAGCCATCATAAAATCTGCCTGGGTTGTCTTGTTTCACAGCTTCTAGTTCAGTAGGCACTCCAGATATCCACATATCAATATCACAAGCACTGAAAATGTCAACTTTAAGTTTCCCTTTCTCGTAATCTGTTTCTCTGCCTCTTAAAATTACATCCCTGACTTATAGCACCTATAGTGAAATGTCCTTCAGTGGAGATTTCTGCTCGACTGTCTGTTTCTATCATCTTTATTTGACCAACTCCTGTTTCCAATACATCCCCTGCCCTCACCTCTTCTCACCCCCTTTCACAGATTTTCTCTCCATTATCTTAATCATGTTCTGTTCTCATCTCTGTCACCCTCTCGTGGGGAATGGGGGTGGAAGAAGAGGGGGAGTAGGAATGAAAGTCAGCCAACAATGGAGATAGCTGGGAGAATAATAGCTCAAATGTATGAATGACTTGAGTCAAACACACACACACACACACACACACACACACACACACACACACACACACACACACACACACACACACACACACACACACACACACACACACACACACACACACACACACCTGTGTTCAACATCTCAGTAAAGCATAACAGAGTGTAACAGGCCTGAGATGCCTGCTGTCCACATCAGGGGAGCTCTGCTGAAACCATTAACATTACACACTTAGATACTCACCTACATGCTCCTGTATGACACATGCACAACCTAGCAAACTCAAACAGATGCAAGAACACTTACACTTAGATCAAATAAGCTACAGTACAAATTAAATCAAAGGTTGCACAGTAAAAAGGGGAACAAATACCTTGTACATGCTTGATTTAAACTGATAATAGAGGGCAACGCGTAAACCAACCACAGAAACATTTGGCTGCTGGCATGTGTAAATAGTTTTGTGTGTGTGTGTGTGTGTGTGTGTGTGTGTGTGTGTGGTGTGTGTGTGTGTGTGTGTGTGTGTGTGTGTGTGTGTGTGTGTGTGTGTGTGTGTGTGTGTGTGTGTGTGTGTGTGTGTGTGTGTGTGTGTGTGTGTGTGTGTGTGTGTGTGTGTCTGTGTGCATCTGGGTGTGTAAGTATGTGGTCCTCATTCATTCCTCAGCTTCTGGATGGGAAACATGTTGCATACCATGACAACTGGCTGTGTGGATAAGCATTTCTTAGTCTACATTTAAAAATGTGGCTCAAATGCTAATGCCTCAATCTATACATTAACTCCAGTGAGACTGTGTGTGTGTGTGTGTGTGTGTGTGTGTGTGTGTGTGTGTGTCAGCTGGTAAACTTAACACGCCTTGCACGACATAATATCATTGCCTATTGATCTAATTTTGCTTCACGGCTGCATGCTATAATGCAGCAGTTAAACTACTGCTTATCAGTTGCCTACATACAGCTTTGGTAGACAACAATGGTCTTTTTCTTAGGTTTCTCGCCGGTGAACAGGAATGGCTCAATGAGGTGTGTGAGGCTGCTCTGCCACACCGACATGAGTACAGGAGGGGAGCTGATGTTCAAGCTTGAGAAAACGCACATGGCATAGCTTCAGTGGCGTAACAAGGTTGTGATTGGCCCCGGTGCAAATATTGTTTGGGGCGATGATATTGTGTATGTCCGTGCGCGCTCACACACGCACGGACATACACAACCACTCAGAAGCGCCACATATATAGGCTATCAACAACAGCCTGCCCTGGCCTCAGACCACCACAGCCAGACAACGGCACAGCGAACTAAGAAGAGGATTGAATCTGTTTCCTTGATGTTTGTCTCTGGGGAATGGGCCGGTTGCTATAATATAGCTTTTGATCTTGGCGTCGGGGGTCTCAATAGCGCCATAGAGTCCCCTATCGGTTGGGGCCCTTGGGGGAACTGTTGGACCCCCGCCGGGCACAGCCAAATCAAGCCTCTCCTCCTGGCTGGATGGAGAAGAAGGTTGCACAGCCACAGCCACGGATACAGCTTCACTTGTGGAGCTAGATGGCAATTATGGTGGTGAGGCAGGTGAGCTATCGTTAGCCTCCGGCTCCGGCTGCCGCTGCACGTCAACATTGCTAACGTTAGCGCTCGATTTCGAGGACGATGTATGACAAAAAAAAAACTGTCTAATTTTGTCAGTTTAGCTGTTACATCTCCTTGTTTTCTCTTGTCCTTTCTCTTTTGAGCGCTGCTCTTGTGCTTTGGTTTGCTGTACATTATAAATGCAAGCTATTCAATTTGTTATAATGCTACCGAACTTGCTGCTGCTAGCTACAGTACAGTACAGGTTGATTAAACGGTTCGCTCGTCACGCAAGGTATCACATGACATGAAAGGGAGCAAGGTCATTGGACAAACAAATTACAAATTAATTTAGGATGCTTGGTTACTTTGAAGACTGCGTGAACCGGTCAATGCCATTGGGGCCCCAAAAAAAAAATATTGCACCGGCTGCACCGTCGATAGTTACGCCACTGCATAGCTGCCTTATTAGGGGAACTTTAGACATCCAGTCAAAGCGATGGATATGGCTAATATGACCTGTGGAGTTGAGTTTCACAGCTGCCAGTATCAGCAGTAAGCGGAGATGAACCAGTAACCTTTGGCAGAGGAAACATGCCAATATATCTGATTGCTCCAAACATCTTCTGGTTGCAGGAGGCATCTAAAAAGAATGAAATACTTCCTAGGTAGACTACTGAGTACTGACAAAACTGATAGATTTACTGAAGGATCTGGCTCTGAGCAAGAAACCATTACTTTGTTGGACTCATGCGCAACTTCCTATACCTTTGATCCGTTGGCAATGGAGTGTGGCCATATGTTATTATGACTGATTCTCTGCTCTCCTGCACACTATCATGTTAAGAATGTCTTCATGGTCAGGCGCTTACTGTCACAGAATAAAGCTCCTTGAGACTCAGGGAGGCACGTGTGACACAATCATTCACATATGTTGTCTGTTTAAGTGCAAAAGATGTGGAAGTTAATGACCATGTCACCCAGAGAGACAGTGCTGGAGGGCAGGAGAGCAACTGGGAAGTAAAGAGGCATCAATCAAAGGCAAGAGGTTGACTTTAGTTCTCCAAAGTTCAAAAGTTAAGAGCAGGGGGGGGAGTCTGTTCAGACTCTCATTAAGCAGTTTTACCTTTAAAAAGCATCATATTGATACAAATTTGACTTTTGAAACAAAATATACGTTTAGAATATAAATCTTACCTTTAAGGAGAAGGATGAACTCCAGGCACAACAGGTATTTACGCAGCTCCATTTATGAAACTAAATGAAAGCAGAGTCTCTTCACTATTTTTCTTCCTTTCTTCTGTTTACAAAGTGGTAAAGTGAGCTGTTGAAAATGTAAAGCATCGGCGTCCACCACACGCACACATAAACGCCCACTTTTTCAGCTCTCTCTTTTTTCAGCTCTCTCTTTCCCCAAGAGATGCGTAAAATCCGGTCAAATGGGGCGGCTGCAGTGGCATGCCGGCTGTGCGTGTTCAAAAACAGTCTTGAGTTGTTGAGTAGACATGACAAAATAAAATAAACCTATTTCACGAGAAATCCTGTCAGTGATTTTGGCGTGTTTGCCTGTCTTAAATTAGGCTGAAAGTTATATTTAAGTGCACCAAAAGCTCTTTAGCATAAAGAGAAAATACTTAATTGACACCTCCGTGACCCATGTTTAGGGCGTGAAAATCGTGCACCTGTCCCATCCAACAAGAGGCCGCATACAGAATCATTAAACCATTACTAATGTGTAACACCTTCCCAAACAGTCTCTCAGCACCGCGCGTATCCCCCCTGGCTCCGGAGCGCGCCTTTGAAGCTCAAGCTCTCCTGTGGACAGAAACTCTTCTCATCAAGCAAAAGGTTTCAGGTGACGTTCCTCTGTGGATTTGCTATGCATGACCCTCTCCGCTGATTTTCTATCATAAAGAAAAAACCGGTTGTTTTTCCGGGAGTTTTCTCGGTGTAATTATGTGCCTCCAGTAACGGATTTAATTTAGCCTACTTTGAAATGAAAGAGCGCATTTATCCCCAGAGCTCCCTTCCCTTCATCCGTCCTCCTCTATCCAGCGGAGTCCTCTCTGAGCAACTGGTTCACATTGACAAACCTCAAACCCACATCTCTCTCCTTCTCTCTCTCTCTCTTTCAAACATTGCCACTCGGACGATTTTTCTCTGTCAAAGTATTTCAGTTCGTTCACCTCTGACTTACATTTTTTTTCTTTGGGCTGCCCTATCACATACGCTCTAAAACTAAGGGGGAAAGTACCACTTTCTTATAGGACACCATTCATAAGACGTGTATACTCTATAGTAGGTGGCCAGAAGTTAATACATCATGAATACCAGGTAGGCCTATTAATTATTCACAGGTCATCATTAATAATCGACTTTTCGGTTGCCAGGTTGGTGAAAATCAAGGAAAATCAGGTTTGCCCATGTTTCTCTGACTTCACGGATAACCATGAATACATTGATACAAATTGATGTCACGTGACTGCTGGATTGTGGATTACAGGAGCACATGTGTGCTAAGAGGCTGACACATTGAGTGTCCTGAGTTTATTCACTGTTTACACTTCAATTCAGGAGGCTCTCTTTGTTTAAAATGTGTTGAGTGATTAATTACATTTTATTTGAGATTTCAAGTTATGTTAACCATGGTACAGTTGTAGAATTTATATTTAGAGAGCATGACGACAGCACAATACAACTGGCATTTCACCTTTTTTTTGGAAACTTGACCTGGACCTATGGAGTTTAAGTGAAAATATAATAAAGAAGTGATGTTGACCTGGACAACGTTGTGGTGGTTATTTGCACTATCCGTGGACACTTCTCTCCTAAATATTATTGTATAGCTCTTGGGCGCCACTCTGAGGCTTCTACAGTTACTGCACATGTCCACAGTGGCACAAAATACAAACAACTGCCAAATGGTTGTGATTGTATTAGGTACATTGCTTTCTTAAAATATGCCATTTATTTTAATCATAGTTTAGCAGCAAGGAATACGTGCTTTTGGGTAGGTCATATTATATTTAATGCATAGCAACCATACAGGCCAACTGAGAAACTGTCCATTAACCTAAATAATGATCACAAAAAGTGCTGTGTGTTGTAATGCATTGTTTTTAATGTAATAGTAAGGTATTTGATTGGAAGATTTAGATTTATGAGATTTTGCAAGTTACTACATTAAATTGATGATGTAAAATATTAACTTAAATATTGAATTGTTTTGGTAGAAGAGTAATTCAAAAAGCCAAAAATTAAATGTGTATAGCCAATGGAAATGTCTAAATCTGTAAACACAGGTAAAGATTGGAATTTGTTTTATATTATATTACATGTTATAAAACAGAAGGCAACAGAGGGACTATTTTATTTTGAACATCATTATTTACTAATAAAAACTATTTAAATTAGAGTGTGTATTTTTCTTTCATATTGCCACACTTGGTAACCGTTTTATAAAAGCAATAGCTCACTTCAGGCCGTGATATATGCTCATTATATCACAGCTAAGGGGGTTGTCGACCCTCCGCTTCGCGTCGGGCCGAACCACGCCCCTTAGCTGTGATATAATGAGCATATACCACGGCCTGTCGTGAGCTATTGCTTAATTATAAAACGGACAAGTAAAATCAAGCAATCTGATTGGTTCTTAGCCGTGGTATACTGAGCGTATACCACGGGTAGAATTGTAAGTTACTTTTCACAACAACTCAGTAACCCTCCGCGTCTGAGATAAACAGTATACAGTTGGGCCGAAAAGCAAACTGCCTGCAGCTAAGGGGGTTGTCGACCCTCCGCTTCGCGTCGGGCCGAACCACGCCCCTTAGCTGTGATATAATGAGCATATACCACGGCCTGTCGTGAGCTATTGCTTAATTATATTACACATCAGAATAACTTGCCAACTGTAAACCACTGGAGGCAGTATGGTTACCTTACAGGTCAACAGAACAGTCTGTGAGCGAAGAAGAAACCCTGCGCCATCTTTGATTTTACCGGAGACTGTTGAACTTTCAATACAAATTCCCCCTTTCTTTATCGCACTGAGTTATGTATTTCTTACGTTACACCGACCTGTTGTGGATTTCCCCCCACCTGATAAGATGTCAATAACATTTTCGTCCTTTTAGTGAGCTCACATTTACAAACTTATCCCCGTAAGGAATTAAATTAAAACAAAAAGACTGAGACTTTCTGTTTCCGGTGCTAGCCATCGAAGGCAGTTGGCTAGCTAACAGTAGGCCTACCTACACCACTTCAGCACCCGCAGAGGTTTTCTTTAGGTAGTGGCAGGTGAACAAAGTGTATAATTTATGATATTTTACCTGGAAATGGACGACTAAACAAGGATTACAACAAATGGGAATATTCCGCAGAAGACCTTAAGAAGTTGACCCTGACTGTCGTCGTGTTTCTGCTGGACAACAACTTCACAAATTAGCTAAATCTTCTTGAGTTTGTTACTTAGTTATGACTCATTGTGACAAATACTAAATACACCTGGAATAACCTTAATAAAATGAGTTTAGAGAGTCTGAAAAATACAAAAAAAGTGGCGACAGATAACCCACAAGTAGGCTACCGAGAAAGCTTTAGTTTATTTAGATGCCCGTCACATATTGAATCCCCAGAGGGAACAAGACAATCAACATTTCAGAATATATTCTCAGACAAAATGGGGACATGCATGCTGTGAGATTCCTCTCTTTTATTCCACACATTATTTTACTAAATTTACTGTAATTTGACTTTTGGTAATAGCTACAGACTAGTATACTGAATTGCATAGGCCCAGAATAAGCTGCTTAAATCTATACTGTTTACAGTAATAAGCTATTACAAAAGTTAAAAGAGATAGCCTAGAAATTCCTGTGAAAAAAAGTACATTATAACTAATATAATGACAGCTTCATTGGTATTGGTATTGTTTTTTTTCTCCCTGTGTTTTCATGTATTTGATTGTGTCTATGTTTTAGGCGAGTTTACTAATTAAGTAGATTTGAGGGATTTTTTTTAGTTTTCATTTAAAGTCTGAGCTATAACTGGAGTACTTTTAGTTGTGTCGTTGAACACAAAAAAACCAGCTCTGATTAAAATGTGCGTCTATTGACTGCTGCTATTACACTTGTCACCACTTGATGTCGCTCTTTTTCAACTAATGTACTTTCCAAGCCAGCCTGAACATCTTCATGTTGTTCTTAAGTACTGTGACAGCTGGACAAAATCTGTGAAATGTTCCCTTTATTGCAAAGATCATCCATAGCCAGTTTTTGTCTTCTGATTGTCATGATGATCAGCTGATGACTGGTTCACATTATGCTGCTGAATTCCTCCTTTCACATTCAATTGGCGTTACTGACTTTATATTTCTCTGGCTCTCTCACTCAAGACTCATGATGTGGCAATGTGTTTCTGCTTGGACAAGGACAGGGAGTGCAATGGGTTTGGAGAGTAAACTCTTAAGTGGCGAACACATCTGGAAAGGAGAAGAACTTCATTAGCTTTAGATTTATTAATCCATTCGGAGAAAAGATAATGATTATTGGCTAATTGACCTTGGTTTGTTCCTCATTACTCTTTACAGTTACTGCCTTAATGACATTGGTTTCCATCAGTGTCCTTGCCATTATTGCCTTCCTCTGCTTCATCTTTATCATCCTCCTTCTTCATTTTTTTCTTTCTTATCTTGTATCTTAGTTGTTCTGATTCTCATCTTATATCACCAATTTTCAAAAACACTTTTGATGTTTGCAGCAACCCACGTTAGATTTTTTTTTTGGCAGGTAGCTGCTACTGTAACTGTCAGTATTCTTGCTGACTGGCAGCCGTATGTTAGGTCAGATGTGTTTGCTCACATGCAAACAAGCCTCACTGTACACAACCACAGATTCCTGCATAGAGGTGGAACTGCAGTGAGGGCCAAAACAAACACCTATACGGACTGTTTCACACCACTGGGAGCTACGCAGGAGCCTATTAACATCTGGCATACTATTGAACTCTGCAAAGTTGCGTTGCTGTTAAAACACAAGTTGAATCAATGAACAGTAGATCACTTTTACAGCTTTTACAAACTACTCATGCACAGCAAAGTGAATATTGAATAAGGTGGAACGCATACTTTATTATCTATGTCCCTAAGGATTTTTAACATTGATTAGGCATTGAAGAGTTTCGTTTTTTTTCTAGATGTGAAGATATTGCGGATGCATATTGTAATAAGATGTGCAATGATACGTCCTTGTCTAAAATTGAGAAATACAACACCAACATTAAACTTGATGTGAGGTATATCAGAGACAAAAGTAGTGATTCAAATGACGGATACTGCTCAGTGTGCCGAGTTCCCCTTTCAAAGCAAATGCACATTTTAGGTTGAGGTGCACAAGGCATGTTTGGCCGTTCTACCTTAGATGGCATGTCCATGGAACATTTTGCCTGCTGGAAGATCAGTCAATCATTGGCAGACATACAGCCCTGCTGTGTGGATGGATAGATGGAGGGCAGTAGCAGACCCTAGCATGAGTGTGTTACATATCATCATTGCAGTACAGTAAGACTGCATCTGTGATTTGTGGATAAGTTAGACGGTGGTGACAGTGTAGTGTTAGCAGACGAGCCTGTTTTCTATCTGTCACCATGGTGCTCCTGCAGTGTCACTCCTGCTGCCGTGCCAATATGTCACGCCTTTGGTTATCGTGATGATTTTCTTTCATCTTTTCTGTGTGCACTTCTTCTTCCCATGAAGAGTGCACAGCTTTGCTTTTTCAGAAAACATGGCACTCTCACAGCAACTTGTGGGTAGCAAATTTCAATGTGTGAGTGTGTGTGCAGCAGCCAGTAGGGTTTTTTTTTTTTTTTTACAAGGTGTTCTTCCTCCATCCCTGTTACCTAAATCACAGTCCTCTGCAACCAATCAAACGACACCGCAGCACACCTCAGCCAGCAATACGCTGTGTCCAGAGATGACATGCTGGTCTCCGGTATGTGTTGGCCTCTCTGCCGTCTGGAGCTGGTCAAAAGAGGAAAGAGATGGAGCGAGTGAGGAAGGGAGGGAAGAAAAGAAAGGGAGGGTGATAAGCTAAACCTCATGTATGCAGTAATCAAATGCAGGCTCCTTAAAAGTACCAGTGATCCAACCCCAGCTATTTTTTTCTTTTCCTAAAGGTTCATAATGCTATACCTCATTAAGCCTTCTCTTTGATGCCCTGGAGGCCCTCTGGGATCACTCGAAGTTTAATTAATTTAATGGACTCATTTCCAGGTTTGTCTTTGTAAAGAATCTGTTAATCCATAACAAAAACTGAGGTGTGTGTGTGTGTGTGTGTGTGTGTGTGTGTGTGTGTGTGTGTGTGTGTGTGTGTGTGTGTGTGTGTGTGTGTGTGTGTGTGTGTGTGTGTGTGTGTGTGTGTGTGTGTGTGTGTGTGTGTGTGTGTGTGTGTGTGTGTGTGTGTGTGTGTGTGTGTGTGTGTGTGTGTGTGTGTGTGTGTGTTCCTTTGTGCATCGGTGTGTGAGAGTGTGCCCTGACAGTGAGCTATAAAAAAAGAAGTGAGTCATGGAGCTCTGACAGTTGATCATCCTGTAATGCCTGATGATCCCCTGGGCGCCTCTCTTTACTTTCTCCTTCTCTACATATTATTCTTATGTTGCAGGATGCATGTGAACATGACCAACGTTTTAGGATAGTTATATTTTAAGATTTCTTAGTTTTCTAAAAGTGTGTCCTGTTGAGGCATGGTATTGTCCCTGTGGGCAAAGCAAAGTCCAAACAGAAATGGTTTCCTGGAGTTGGTGTAGAGCTTGTTGTCCCAACATGTTGGGGAAAGCCTGAAACAAGAAGGGTGGAGGCTAGAATGAGATAACACAAAGCCACATATCTAAGTATGATCCCAGTAATAAATAGACAACTTAGTGTACACATTTCTTACAATTTCAACAAAAACACAATAACATTTTGAAAGCCGTGAAGAATAATGGCACAACAGCTGCATTGTATTCCAATAGATTGTGTTTAATTTTCCATTATATGCTGCTGCATTATAAACTGCACATATACCCAACTGGGATTGAAAGTGAACTCTATGCTTTGCAGTGTTTGGCTGTCTCCTATTTAAAGCCGAGTAGAATATGTAGTTATGTAAACAGATGAGAAAATACTGGCTGGAACATGAGGAGCCACAACGAAGCAAATGGTCGGACACAATTTGGGAAGATAAACATTTTCTATATAAAATATTAAACCACAAAAAGAAAACAATATACATTAAGATAAAGCTGAACGAAACCTTACTTCATCTACTTTTATTTAATACTATTTTTTAACTACTTGTATTTTGATTAATCTTTTGCACCTTTTGATTGTAAGGGTGTGTTTAAAGAGTTGTTTAATGCTAACATTATTAATTATTTTCTGAGAAGTAACTCTAAAGGATATAAAGAGTATATTAATTTACTTTATTTTAAACGCAATCTCATTCCTCTCATAAGATAACTCTTCCCTCTCTTTAACTTCCCTTACTCTCGGCCTCTTTTCTCTTATTCTGTCATCAAAAACAGTATCTTGCATCTTTCCATCATCTCCCTCCCTGTCTACCCAGAGGTCAGCGTCAGAGTCTGTAATCAGTTTCAATATTACATTCTTCATCTCTACAAAGACTTCATTCAGCTTAGCTGGGGTATACTGTGAGACCATTGTCCTACGCTAAGCAGAGGAGCAGGATGATGATGCTGATGATGAAGATGCCCCCCATGGTGCTAGCATTAGATCTCCAGATGTCTGAGCAAAGTAAATGAGATAAATCTTTAACTCATCGATGTGTAAATGAATAAATCATCTTTAGTTAGCATGTCACATTTCATCCTTACCTCATCCCTCCTTTAGTCTCTTACTTACTCTCCCCACCTCTTTCCATTCCACTCTTTGAAGGTTTGAGTGTCATGTGTGGCTCAGTGTGCCAACCATAATTCTCTTCATTTATTCAGAGACGTCTTCCCAAGACCTTTACCGAATACCTTCCCCACTCTGGATGAATCCAAGCGCTTATTAACTGTGAGTTTTGACAGTAATAGATAGGAATTTTACAATAATATAAGGGATTATATTTCAAATGTTACATTTGGATGTGTGTAAAGTGTGTTTCAAGAGGGCCAGTGTGGTTTTGATGACTCCATTTTTCTACTTTTGCCCATAAACATTGAGACTGTAACGATGTAAGAGCAGCAGTGTGTGTGTGTGTGTGTGTGTGTGTGTGTGTGTGTGTGTGTGTGTGTGTGTGTGTGTGTGTGTGTGTGTGTGTGTGTGTGTGTCTGTGTGTCTGTGTGTCTGTGTGTGTGTGTGAGGTATGCCCACATGTGTACTATTCTTGACCAATGTTTTACAAGAGGCCTCACAGGTTCCTGGGTGGTCTAATTGCGTTTGCCACAGGACATTGGTGCACTTTACCACTGTGCGTGTGACTGTTAGATGTGTGTATCACTTTGTGCAGGCTTGCAGGTGTGTGTGGGTGTAAATCAATATCCTGGACAGAGACAGTACAGTATGTGAGGGTGTTTAATGACACTCACCTGTCATCGCTCTGTCACATGCTCTTTCTATGAATTTGTGTGCCTGTTTGCACAAAGATGTGCGACTTTTTTCCCCGTCATGATGTCCTGCGGGCAATTTTTTTAAGTGCTCTCCCTCTTCTTTACGACATCACACAGAATGCACTGGACCTGTGTGGCAATAATTGCTTCAACCAGATCACAAATCACCCATCTTGGCTTTTGTGACATGCTCTGAAGTATGCAGACAAGTACACACACTACACTTCTATCTGCACAAAAAGTCATATATCAAACAGCGGCCTGACTGAGCCTTGGCCCCGGGGCACCTAATCTACCTGCTCTCACACAAAGAGGCTAACGTTTGGTTTCTATTCAGATAGCTATGGTTACCTTGTTAGACATGCTACAAGAGTATCCAATTCCACTTAATTCTGATGGATGAAGTGCATTAGTTATGTGTCGGCGTGTGCCTTCATCATACAGGTGTTTTCTATTTTGTTGGTATGCATGGGTATGTTTTTGCTCTTTCTAGTGTGTCCCTGTTTATTTCTAGACTAACAGGGAGTGTAGGAGTGAGGTATGTCTGTCCCGATGTTGCCAATCTGTCTTCTGTTCCTCATTACATTTTCGGGAAAAGCCAACAACCTGCAGGGATAACGATGCAGTCAGGAGTTTCTCTTTTGGCAAAATAACTGCACTCAGAATATGAGTGCAGAAAGGTGGAAAGAGTAGGCCTCATTGTACAAAAGCATTTATTAAGAGGCGCTGGATTATAAACATGATAGCTATATTTCATGTTTATTGTCAGTACAGGAATATCACGTCACCCTTAGTTCAGGTTGTTCTTGTTTTTCAGACATTGTGGGGCAACGTCTTTTTTTGCTGTTTTTGTGCACCAGGCAGTTTGTTGTCCCCCTTTAGGGTGAGTCACGACGGTGTTTTATGAGCTGTGTGGACTGTGAGTGTTTGATGGTATGTGTGAAGAGTTCCTAGAATGTGTGTTTTTAGTTTAGTATGTGAATGTGTGTGTGTACATGTGTGTTTTTTTTTACAGGGGTCCGGCACAGGCCAGCCTTTTTGAAGGAGGCCAGACAGCTGCCTTTTACTGCCCCAGGGGGTAATAAACAGTGAGGGAGGGGTAGTTATTTACCCCTTTTATTGGGGCAGCAGGCAGAGGAGGGGACTTTATTGGGGTCACACTGTAACTACACACAGCTGCAGGGCAAGAAGAGAAATAAAGATAGTTTGTAAAAGAAAAATGAAAGAGACATTTTGCATCACTAAATTCCTGTGTGTGCGTGTGTGTGTGTGTGTGTGTGTGTGTGTGTGTGTGTGTGTGTGTGTGTGTGTGTGTGTGTGTGTGTGTGTGTGTGTGTGTGTGTGTGTGTGGGTGGGTGTGGGTGTGTGTGTGTGTGTGTGTGTGTGTGTGTGTGGGTGGGTGGGTGTGGGTGTGGGTGTGTATGTGTGTGTAAACCGGGAGTCATCCATCTTTCTCAGCGCCTTTTTTCATTTCCAGGTCCCTTAACAGCTCTCTTCTAGTCAAGCACATCTGCTGTCAATCTGCTGTGCCCTGTAATCAAATTGGCATTTCCTCCTGTTTCCGACATGCCCACTGACCATTTGATGATTCACGAGTAGTTCACTGTTCGACCCAAAACATTCAAAAATTCACCTCTAGGGCTGTGTTTGAATGGCATACTAACCATACCATTCATACCAAGTATGACGTAAAGTTTAGTATGTAGTGCATTTTTGACTGCTAGGTATTTAGACGTGAGAAATGTCTGAAGTTTACTAGACTAGCAAGAATTTCTGAAACGTATTTAGAATTTATGAGCTTACTGGACAAACTCAAATGACCCAAAATGTATTGCTGCTTTTCAGACTGTCAAATGACTGACTGCATGGCATATGGTTTAACTAAATAACAGGCATGGCATATGGTTTAACTAAATAACAGTTAGATTAAATATTTGAGAATAATAGCAAGTGACATTAAGGTCATAGTATAGGTAAAAGCTAGATCCAGCAGCCAGTAAGCCTAGCTTATCGACTGGAAACAGGGGGAAAAAAACGAGTTCTCCGACAAATAAATTGCGAAATCTACTAACCAGCCAAGGTTTAAATACTGACAATTTCAGGCAGTGATGGACAGCAGCGTATTGTCATTTTTGCCCTAGAAAAACTATGTAACACGTAAAAAAGTGAGCTTTATGGGTGCTATGCCAATGTTGTTACCTCCACGATGTGCCTGGCTAGTTGTTTCAAGTCTTTCTGCTAAGCTAAGCTAACCAGCTTCTGGTTCCAGCTTTAGTCGTAATGTATAAACACAAGTGTGGTAGGATTCTTCTCATTTGAGTATTGTCAAGTCGCTTTCCCAACATTTTAAACTATTCCTGTACGTCATCATGCCTTTAAAGACTTTTCCAGAGTTATATGAACAACAAATCCAATTGGCCTGTGAAATGGAAATGAAACGTTGCAGTCTAATAGTAGCAGTCCCTCGGCTGGCTCTCTGCATGTCGCCTCACATGCCAGGGAAAATTGCAGGATGAGCAAATCCAAATTATGTGATAGAAAAGTGAGCTGACAGAGAAAAAAGTCAAATGGAAAAAGATGTTGAGCCTTGAATCACAGCGAGGGAGGAATAACGAGGGCATGTGGCAGAGAGATGATTGACAGTGAGATGGATGGGAAGACAGAAAAACTGAGAGGGGGCGAGAGAGACGGAGAGGGGGGGGGGGGGCAGACAAGTTATTCTAGTTGCAGACAGCTGCCGAGAGCCTAAAATAAGATGTTGCTATCTAATGTGTACATGTTCTGCAGCTACACTCACAAACCATAAAACGTGTGCCCTGTTAGTCGCTTTATGCCCCTAATGGTTTTCAGTTCAGGAGGGCCAAGAATCCACGTCAGGCTGAGTTAATATCGTGCTTTATTGTTTTTCCATAGAAAGTGTTGTTTCCTAGGATCACATTTCATAAAAAAGAGACAGAGTAAAAACTTTAGCAGTACTGTATCAGACTCCTAGTGTAGTAATAAATATAAAATGTCGTCATGAGATAGAAAAGGTTACATTTGTGGAGCAGGGCTAAAGGAAAAGAGAGGAAGGAGCACATCAAAACTGACCTGAAACTGTAAGAGCTCAAAGATTGGTTTACACATCGACAAATATAGTCACACACACACACACACACACACACACACACACACACACACACACACACACACACACACACACACACACACACACACACACACACACACACACACACACACACACGCACACAATGCCAAATAAATGAGCTGTCAATCAACAAATCTATCATATTTTCGTGTTTAAAACCCAGCTGGTCACGTTTGCTGGAGCTGGAGAGACAGCGGGATAACTCAGGAGCTAAGACCATTGTGTAGATATGTGAAATACTAGATACAGTTACCACATGAATTACATAGTGAAGATAACAGAGATACTGGAATAACTAGAGACTGCTATCTCCCAAAGGGTGAGTTGGGATGCAAGTGGTGATGCAGGAGAGGGGGGGCTGGAAGGACAAAAAGTGAGAAGTGCTCTTGTTCATTGCCGCTCGTAGACTCTGCTGCATATCACATCGTCTGCTCCCATGGTCTGTAAAGAGGAGAATGTGGGTGGTTAAATACTGGCAGTTAAGTATTTCGCAGACTGTGTCATAAATGTTGATTTTAAACCTTTAAACCTCCAAATTGACCAGTTGTTAATGTCTCCAGTGGTGAATATATCACTCTGCCAAACTCTTTCGAACAAACAATTAAGGAATATTTTTAAGCAAACATGCAGCTCCTTGCAAAACACGTTATATTACTGCTGGCTTCTAAAGAGCAGTTGTAGTTTGGGGGTTTTAAAAACATGCCAGGAGTCTCTGATTTGAAAACACCCAAGCAACCATTGTTTCAAAAATAGTTATGTTTAAAGTGTGTTAAATTTGAAGCTCTGTTTTACTCCTGAGAGAACTTTAGGATGCATTCTCTGGTTGGAATGGTTAACCGGTTAATTTCATCAGATAGTTATTTTTCAGTCAACCTGTGACAGCCTGGTGAGGTTTCTTATTAAATAGAGTTCTTTCTGTGGATTTGCACCTTATTTTTCACAGAGGAGAGTTTTGGTAGCTGTCAGAAAGAAATAATTATATTCAGTAACATCGTTTTTTGTGTTTCTTTATCAGCCTTCACTTCACAAATCACTTTACGTCCCAGTTATCTGTTTGCCCTGCCCTTTCAGATTAGACACTGTTTGCACACTCCCTTCCATGACTTCAAGCGCGACACAGACGCTCTCATCTCCTGCCAGGAAAATAATTACATTGGCATTTCAGTTCTCTAAGCTCAATTATATAATTATACAATCTAAAGAAAACACTTCAGATTATAGCCTGCAAGTTCAACAGTGATTTAGTTGCACAAACGCAACATCTCTATAGAATCGTTATGCTTCTAAACTCTGGATTAGTGTATAGTTTGTGTACTGTACCAGGATCAGTTTGCCGTCATTGGTGATCTCTCGGGTCCAGGATGTTTTAGGTCCTTCTCCTTTCTGCAGAGTCTGCTCACAGCTGATCTTACTGTTGGTTTCCCAGCGTGGATGACTCTGAAGACAGATGAAGAGAGAAGGAGATAAATCTTTGGATGCATGCTAATTATTGGATGTATAGATGAATGAATGCACTGATGTATGTGACGCCATTCAGATGGAAAGGGAAATAATGGAGAGAGAAACAACAAAGGTGGAGCAGGCGATCACTGAGAAGTGATAACTTGTGATGCGCTCATCGTTACGAGAGCAAAGCGCCGGTTGCAAATGTTTGCTTTGGAGACGGACAAACAGAGGCTATGTTTGGGAAAACGGGGAAAGCAACGGGGAGAATTAGGGAGGGACGGAGGGCAGGAAGGGGCAAGAAGGGGGAACAGAGGGATGACAAGAAGTTAAAAGGGGTCGTAATGTGTGTGAAGGAGGAGAGTGTAGAATGATAGGCCTTCAGAGACTTAAGGGAGGAGTAAAGAAAGCCTATCAGTCCAAATATGATGAAAAGCCAAATGAAACAGATTGATGTCATCTGGACAGCTCCCTCCCCAAACGCATATTTATTCTATTTACTTATGTGTGTATGCAGAGAAAATAGCGCTGTGTACCGTGCAGGGGCGTCCGTCCACAGTGATCTCATTGAACTCCTGCCCCACAGTGAAAGTAATGTGGGTGGTGCGGACGGTGGTGGAGGTTTTAATGGACAGCGTCTCTCCGTTCTGCGTGATCTCCACCAGGGGCTTAGAGGCTGCCTTCACCGCAATCATACGCAGCATCATGTTCACACCTGAAAGAAAACCCACATAAATAAGACAATGATAAACTAGACAGGTATATGTAAAAAGAGATTAAGGTTTGATCAAAATGAATGCAGCTATGTCACTTTTGTGTGTGCATGCAATGTCCAGACATTTGTTACATTTATTATTATTCTTTCAGGAAGTGAAACAGACATTTCTTTCAATCCTGCACTCACACAAACTCTTCTCGTCGTTGTATGCAGGAACTTTTGCATTTGAAGCATGACAGGGAGGGGACTGCGTGTGCTTGTGTGTTTGTGTGTGTGTATGTACGTGTGCATGTACGTGTGCATGTGTGTGTGTGTGTGTGTGTGTAGCTGCTTGTTCACAGTGTCTGCCTGCACACTCAGGGTAAAAGGAGCAGCCCAGCATTGCACAGCTCTGTCCAATAATGATGACAGAGGAAACAATGAGGTCATGACCGGCACATCTGCATTCCCTCCAGACTTAATACACACACACACACACACACACACACACACACACACACACACACACACACACACACACACACACACACACACACACACACACACACACACACACACACACACACACACACACACACACACACACACACACAGACTCAAACACATGGGCTAATATGATTATTTGTACTGCCTGTAATTTAATCTGCACTGTTCTCCATTTTTCAATTACATAGCACACGTATGCTCACATACAGCGTGGGAAAAGAGAGGGAACCAGGAGCAGAGGGAGAGAGGGAAGGCAGATGGGAGGGGGGAAGTCAGACAGACGAGGGGCAGTGGTCTGTGGGTGGTGTGTGAAGATCTCAGCCCAAGTGTGAGGGGAAGTGTGTGTACGTTGTCCTGCGTGTATCTGCCGTCGAGTTGGGTTTCGCACTTCTCACCTCTCACACATTCCCACCTGTCACCATGGGTAAATATATACACACTCTGAAATGCACAGTCATTCAGCGAGCATTAGTCCAGGCTGCACACTGTATGCACTGTATGTACAGCAGACACAACACAGTATTTATGTGCAGTGTCATCACGTGCAGAACAATTTTTTCATTGTGATAGACTCATTATCACCTCTTGCATCGGGCCGCATGTTGAACAAATATCAGTGTCTTATAAACGTGTGTTTGATTTTCATATATGTAGTAGTAGTTTCACAGATTGTGTGGATACTAAGTATATGCACTCAAGTACTGCACTTAAGCTCACATTCTGCTGTACTTTGTATTGTATTGTAATAATACTTAACATTTTAAGGGTACATTTTTTACTTACTGGGTTACATTAATAGTATGTACCAGTGATACTTTAAATTAACCCAGTTAGTAAATAGCTACGTTAAATTCCCAGACACAAAGAGACTCAGTCTACTGGTACATTTAGAGGACATCAGTTGCATAGTTATATATAATTAATCTAAAGGTCAGTAAACTGATAGTGGGGTTCAACCAGCATTATAGCTCCAGAGCCCTGGTTGAACCTACAAATCTTCTTGAGGACAAAAATGTCTCCTTCCTAAAAGTGTGGATTACTTCAGGCAAACAACCGGCGAGTGGACTGAACTCTTCATGATGGCTCAGACTGAAGAGAGGAGTCAGTGTGTTCTCAAGTAACTGCCAGTTTTAGAAGTTAAAAATGACCTAAACAGACTTTTTATATTTACACAAACCTGGCCACATGAGGACACACACACACACACACACACACTCACACACACACACACACACACACACACACACACACACACACACACACACACACACACACACACACACACACACACACACACACACACACACAGATAGACAGACGGTCAGGGTTGGAGGTCAAAGAGCAGAGGGCAGAGGAAGCATTTGGGACACTGGAGGGGAGGAGGGCAGGAGTGAGGAAAGGGAGAGAGGATGGAGGGTGCTGGGTGCTGACAGGCTGCCTCCAGCTGCGCTTTGCTCCCCGATGAAGCCGAGGGGCCATTCCTCTCAGTTAGTCATGCCAATGCAGAGGGAAAGTATAGGAACACATGCTGGGATACATGTTTGTGTGTGAGAAAGAGTATTGGGTTCAACAGTGGCACTTGATGGAGTTTAACCTAAATTCTGTTGCAGATCCTCCTCAATGAATACTTTTCTTACATCTCTATACCCTCGTCTACGCCTACTTGAGCAAAAACATGCCCTCTCATTACACACGGTGCAATATCTGCCACTTTTCCATTTGTCATAGAACCTTACTTTCCGCCTGACTCACCAACACACAGGCTGAGACACAGAGAAACACAAATAGAGGGAGATAAACAGACAGTTTGAGACACATTAAATGCTAATTGGTGTGTCAGTCTAACAGGGAAGTTGGAATTTGAGCTCCCACCCATGTGGTAATGTTTCTACATTCAGAACAATAGTGCAACTTGACAGCTATTTTAATAACCTTATGCAGTTGTGTGTGTGTGTGTGTGTGTGTGTGTGTGTGTGTGTGTGTGTGTGTGTGTGTGTGTGTGTGTGTGTGTGTGTGTGTGTGTGTGTGTGTGTGTGTGTGTGTGTGTGTGTGTGTGTGTGTGTGTGTGTGAGAGAAAGAGAGAGAGAGAGAAAGAAAGAAAGAAAGAAAGAAAGAAAGGCCCTGTTGTTTGGTGTAGTCATCTCATAAACTCATCTCTCCTTGTGCGCCTACGTGATTATATGAATTCCAGGTGTGTGCTGGCAAGTCATTTCATGGGAATTGGCTACTAACGACAGACGGCTCTGACGCTGACATGCACGCGCAGAGTCACACACACGCGGCCTGTACAGACTCCATGTGCACCAGTGAAGTTACAAAACAGTGAGAAACTCAGCAGCAGGTGTTTGTCTTTTTTCCCCCTTCTGTCACATCAGATAATGATGCGACTGTCCAGCACTGTATCATGAAATAACGGTCCTCTTTAAGAAACACACACACACACACACACACACACACACACACACACACACACACGCAAGCACGCACGCACGCACACACACACAAAATCCGAGGCTGTTTTACAGACAGATGTGCTGCCGTTTGTCTCTATTGTGTTAGCAGGGGAGGCCAAAGGGGGAGAGGACGAGGGGTGATGCTGGCTGGAGGCCAAGCACTCAGTTTTGGGTTCTGCAGAATGACAAAGACCCCCTACCCATGCGGTACAGAGGGTGATCCTGGTGCACGGGCACAGAGGAAGATTTGACCTATAAATGTGCTGAGAAAGCTTCAGTTTGAGCTGACACATCTTATCTGTGTCATTACGCACAGAAATTAAAGCCACTCTTGCGCAAAAATTCAAACTGCCACATTCGGCCAGGGGTTTTTCTTTGAAATAATAACTTGAGTCACTTACCCAACTTTTTTAAGAGTTCCTCGAAGTTTTCAGAAGTCTTCATCTCCCAAGTGCCGGCGAAATCAGGGATTTTTCGCTCCATTTTAGACTGCAGGTATTTTGGGGATTAATAGGTGTACTGTCAGGTCCAAGTGTGCTCGGTGCGCGTCTTGCTTCCAAAATGCTCCAACTGTCCCTTCTGAGTCTCGTCTGGGTGTGTGTGCGCACCGGAGGTTTTATGCTCTGCGCGTCAGTTTCTGCTGCCCTCTTCCCGGGATGAGCGGACTATCAGGGCTCTGGTCTTACCTATGTGCCGGTGCACTGTATAAGTGGCTGCGCTTAATAGAATGGCACGGAGAGCTACTTGTGTAGGGATGCACACGCCCCTAAAACACGAACCCGCCCCGAAGGCCAACAGAATACCGGCAAAAGTCCTCAATGCCTCAACCTGACCACGCCCCTGAATGCAACATGTGCACTTCAGGGCTGTCCATAGAGACAGAATTGATAGACCCATCTCATCCACGCGCGTAGCTTGAAAGCCAGAGTGACCGCGCCCTGATGGTCCTGTGAGCTCTGGAGAAACCTCTTGATATAATTATATCACAATGTCGAGGTGTATGAGGTGTTTTGGCCTATGTGAGGCAGCCAGTAGGCTCATATGTCGGTTAAATTAGTGACTTCAATGCGGTTTCATTATTTGTACAAACAGGGAAGCCAGACCAGTCTGTTGACAGAACATGTCGTCTTGGCAGGGCGGTGCAAAGGAAGAACCAGTCAACTGGCAGACTGAATGGTGCAGGGTGGCAGAGTGTGTGTGCGTGTGCGTGCGTGTCTGTGAGAAGAGAGACGGAGAGGCCAAGTTCACCCCCCAGCCTCCTGTGAGCCACGGCGGTGTGTCATAAAAATAAAAGCGGTGGTAATGGGATACAGCTCCTGGCCTCGACCGGTGGGCTATCCATTTAACTGGGCCTGCGTCAGAGGAAAAATCACTCCGAACGCGGGAGGGAGGCAAAAGGGAGAGAGAGGCAGAGATTAAAATAAGAGGTGGGATTGGCGCAGGTCGGCGGGGTATCCTCGGAGCTTTCCGCCCCCCCCCCCCCCCCCCCCCCGCTGCTCGGACGGAAGAAAGGGGAAAGGAGGAGGAGATGCCGGGGCATTTGGAACCGCGCGTCAGACGGGCCTGTGGGGCAGGGTCAGGGGCCCGCGTGGTTGGAGGGAGTCCTATAAAGAGCACGCACACCCACACACACAGTGTATGTCGGCGCACGCGCACGCGCTGATGATGGATGGCAACGGGACAAAGCCGACGTTAACTATTGACTTTTGATGGATGATCCCATCCGCTACACTGCACGGCGAATTAGCGCGAGGTAAACCGGGCATCTTGGAGGAAGCCCCCCCAGCAGGCCATAGACTTCACGCACACACCCCGCTAATACACCGGCTCCATGCCAGACTTACAACAGACTCACTGACTAACAAAGGTGAATAACTGGCTCAGATTGAATCTTGGTAACGCAATACGCGCTTTTACGCACAGACATGCGTTCAAATCCAGAGCCTTGCATCGGGTCAGCTATGAGGTGTGATTTGTTTGATGTGAAGACACACACACGCACACACACGCGCACACCTACACACATACACGTCATTGGCCACACACCATGCCACAATCACAGCATGTGCTCACAAGTTCCAAATAACCGTGAGGCATGGACAGCCAACTGTAATTTCCTCTTCCACCTCCATTTCACTGTCTTTGTTCACCATTACAGCTGACTTGCATGTTTGCTCATGCAATAATGAAATAAAACAGTATAAGTAGTACAATGTAAAGGCCTGATTGGTTCACATCCACTACACATTTTATATATGAATGTAAAGCACAGCATCAGGCTGCCTCTCTACTGCTACGGTGGTCTCTGCAACATGGCCTGTTCAGATGAAGGAGAGTTGATCATGCCCAGTTTGAAAGTGACTGATGCAAACACAAAGGTTTCAATGGAGAGCTGTCCGGTGTTGGGAAAATTCATCTTCAGCCTCGCTGCAGGCTATTAGCATATTAGCATGACACAACAAGAAATGCATCAAAGGCCACTGAATCCAACAGGCAGCCCAGCGACAGCCTCACCCATCTTGTGTGCGTGCTGTCCAGAGGGGGCTTGATAAAGAGCTCTGAAATGTGTGTGATGCTGCATGTCAGCACGTGATGACAAAGCACCGCTCAGCATTCAGATGCACTCAACCGTGCTCTGCTCCTCTCAACCTTTCTCTCTGCACTCATTCCTTCCCTCCATTCCCCCTTTTCCTTTCTGCCTCTCCTTTACCTCACGCAACTTTCTCCCCCCCCCCCCCCCCCCCCCCACCCTCCTCATTTTCTTCCTCCTCCTCCTCCTGTCAAGCTTTTGTTCTTTTGTGCCGCTCTGACACATTCCTCAAACACGCTGAAGAGAAGGAGAAGGGGAAAACAGAAAGGGAGAGGATGGAAGAAAGAAAAGGGGGGAAGCGTTAGTGAGAAAGTTAGAGACTAGAGTGCAGGTCATTTTTTATCTCATTGTTGGGGAACAGGATAGGGAGAGTGAGTCAGCAAAGAGAGACAGAGAGCCAGAGAGCTTGGAGATCAAAGGCAAACAGAGAGTGACAGTGATGGAGAGCTTGAGAAACTGAGAGAATGAAGCAGATATGTAAAGAGAGACTCCTCTGTCTCTCGAGGTGTCGAGGTATTGGTTTGCTCCTCTGGTGCCAACTTTATTTCACTCATTTTCATTTCCTTATGTTCCCTTCCAACCATTATTCGCCCGTATACTGTTAGTCCTTTTGTTGTCTTCATCTCTCTGTGTTTCTCTCTCATACCTTGATCCTTGTTTGTAACTGATATACTCAACCGCCAACGCAGATATTCACATGCTTTATTACATGCAAGCCAAACAAAGAGTATTGTGACTTGTTTATAATAACATTTGTCTCTTAGCAGCCTGAGTTCATGGCAGAGTGACACCATTAAGAATGAAGACATAAACTGCAGCTTTTATTATAGTTATATTTTGTACCTCTGAAAGTACAGAAGCAACTGTTTAGATAATACTTTAATAACTTCAGTCCTTAATTGAGTAACAATTCCTAACATTGACTGTTTCCAGCATCTCCTTTGGGGAGCTTAGCTGCTGTGTCAGTTTGACATAGTTTTAGCTTTAATACCTTTATTATTATCAACAGATTTATCTACAATAAGAGTTATCAATACTTACTTTTTCATTTTTTCTATATCCATGCATTCAATGTTTTATTTTCCTGTTCTGTCCCAAATTGATCATTTTCAAAAAACTAAATCTGACATTGAGACACAGTTGCAGCAGTCGAAACCATAATAGTCTGTATTTTACTCTCTGTTTTCCTTTTGGGGGGTCTGTCTCATTTGAATCAGGCTGAACCTTGTATCAGCGCTATCCTCAGCGTGAACTCTACAATATCTCCACTCTCACTTCCTCCTGTGCTGCTTATTGTTTCCTATTTCCTCTCCCTATTCAAATGACACTTATCTGAACCGGTTGGACTGTCTACAGAACATGTATTGTCCCCAAGTTTATCTGGGTGTGGAATGGGAAACTATACATGCACCATATTAAACTTCATGCAACATTTTCTGCATGTTTTAATACGGTGCCGTCCATAGTAGATGTGGTCCTTATAACATTCATTTTTGAAAAGGAGCTCCTTGTCTGCACAAGTTAAAGTGTGTGCCTGTGAAAGTGTGTGTGATCAGCCCGTAGTAAAGTCACTCTTCAGTAGCATTCTCCACTTTATCATCCAGATGACCCCCAGTAAAAACTGCTCACCAGTAACCCTGGTAACCCTGGTAATCCCAGATGTGAACTTGACCCTGGCCTTCCTCATCGCCGACTCCTGGAAGTCATTATCAGTGGCCTTTACCCCCAGAGGAAGCCACTGGGCAAGATGTGCACATGCATGCGGACAAAAGTGCCCCGATTTACAGTATCTTTCTCTTATGATTTACTGCTGTGTCAGTGGCGGGTTAGGACCTCCCCTAGGGGTCCTGCGATAAATATGAAGGGTTGAGGGAAGATTAACTGGGCAGGAAAGGGGAAAAAACTGTTCTGCGACACAAAGTGGTGTCCTTTTCTTTAATCTGTGCCCTTTTCTTATGAAATACTGTGCCTCCTCTGTTGTCTTATATCACAGTCTGACATGCAGTAATCACTCCCACCTTATACAGCAGGATACACAGGGTTTCCTTTTAAAGGACTGTGTCCTCAACAAACAGCCACAGTGTAACACGGCCAAAAGTGTGAAGCACTGTAAGCTGCTGCCGTGCTGACCCACCAAAACCATGTGGGTTTGATTAGAGCAGAGGAGATTGTAGCGTTTACAGAATGAGGGAAAAAGATAAGAAAAGAGGAACGGAGAATGGAGATTGAAAGTGTGCATGTGCAGAATTATGTGCGGAATCACAGCTGGACAAAAATAAAAAGATTTTGGGCGCAAATATCCTATTAATTGGCAAGACAGGGCCATCTGTGTGTGAAATATGCTTTGAATGCAGCTTCGTCTACATGAATATGTGTGTGCGTGCATGCATGTTTGTATTGAAGTCTTTCTCAACCAGACATTTGTAATTCATTTATTCTCACTCTTACAGGAATCTAACAGAAAGTGTAATGCATTTCTTATAATCCTGCCCACACACGCATCTCGTCACTTTACACTGGAACTTTTGCATTGATAGCATCAGAGGGGATTTTGGATTTAGTGTGTGTTTGTGTGTGTGTGTGCGTCTGTGCATGACTCAAGCTGAGTCTTCTTGTGTACATGAGACTAGACCTCCAGATGCCTGGGCAGTTGCACCCAGACGCCTGTATTACTCACACTCTATTCCTTTTGTCCTTCACCCCCCCCGCCCTTACTTTTCCCTCCCCCTCCAGTCTTTGTGGTTCTAATTGTCACGCTCATTTGTTATGAGTTGGTCTGGATGGAGGGAGAGCGAGAGTTGAGAGAGGTTAGATTAAGAAGGAGAAAAGCTGAAGACGTGTTGAATCAAAACTAAAAACAACGTTTATTTTTCTTTAAGTTATTTTAAATTAGCTCAAAGTCGTGGTCCAGACTTCTCTTCTGTTTCTGCAGTGTTCCACTCTGCCACTGCCACCTACAGTTTAACGAGCCAAGGGCCCCTCTGAGGTGCTACGTGACAACAGCCCTGTAAAACAGCATTGTATGGACTGAATGATGCTGCATTACTTGTTCAACAGGAAGATAGGGGACAACAGAAGGGAAGGGTTTAAAGGAGGGAGGTCAAATATGTAAAGAAAGGAAGTGAAGTAGATAAAGATGTTTATGGGGATGGTCGTGTGAAGTACAGTGAGCTACAGTGGACGAGAGGATAGATGCAATGAGGGAAAGCCGAGAAAAAGAAAAGCGCTGTTTCCCATACTTTCACTGCTTTTCGCCCTATTTTATGCCCCTGTGCTGTTTTTTTTTTAAAACCAACTAAGAAGTTCAATTAAAGTGCAGCCCTGTTTTTTTTATCTTACCCCTCCTTCTTCTTGCATCCTACCGCTCTGCTCCCCCACCCCCCACCCCCACACCGCCTCTCACTCTGCACTCATTCTTTTATTCTCCCGTTGCCTTTCCTCTCTGACCCGAGTGAAGCTTGTTGTTCGCTGTTGCTTTTTCCACAGCCATGATTGTGTGTCAGCGTGTGTGTATGTGTGTAAATGTGTGCATTTGACTTTATGTGGATGTGTTTGTGTCTATGACTCTATAGTTAAATAATTCACTGGAGGTCACTCTCTGGTCACTTTCACTGTGTACGTGACCAGTGTGCGTCCCTAGAGTCTCCAGAATTGCTTAAGGGAATGGTGACATATTGATGTGTTTTATTATTTCTTCAATAGCACTCAGCAGAAATATCATACCCTGGTGCCTCGGGGCAGGAAACAAAAAAAATACCATCAAGTTTAGGTGCGTCCTGTGATCTCCTCATGATCATATGACGATTGCCAACAGCCTGTGAGAAAATAAAGTTGGAAAACTAAATTATAAACAAGCAAACACTCTCGTTGCACCAGAATCACGAGGTAGACAATTATAGAAGGAAAGGTTGTATAATGATGCGCTGTGGAAGAATGGAACGTTTTACAACATCAGGGCTGCATTTCTCTCCAAAGGATCCTCTGTGAGCTTTATTACCAGCTCAGACACGTGCAGTCAATGCACCAAATCACAATTTAACTAGCATTTCAATCTTTACCTCCACACTAAGATGCATTACTAAAGTTTCATCTGTCATTTTCTTAAATGAGACAAACTTTAATGATTTCCTTCTTCTGGAGTTGTTTCTTCTTGGTACTGAGAATATGATCAGCTTTAAAAGCAAAGACAGGCAGGTTCATCGCCTTAGAAATGACATGTTTGACCTGCCGAGGGAAGACCTCAAGTTTTTCCAGGTCTTTTTTTAGGGGTAAATAAAGATAGGTTGAAGTCACCATAGAGTTTAGTGAAAAAGGTCCAGGGTCAGGTTTAGCAGGTAACTGTCAGGGGGGCCGCAGAGCATTTAGTGCAAAGGTTACTGCGTGGCAATTAGTTTGTGAGTTTTTTTATACTGCATACTAACCCTGTCACTTTTTATTAGTATTTCTAACGTTTGTTTGAACAGGGGAATATTCAACTTTAACGAGCTGTTTGAAGTTTTAGTTACAAAGTGTTTAAGAGCAACCGGCTGTCTGAAGTAGATTGTATGTAGTCCAGCAGAGGGCGCTCTCATACTTCAGCTGGACCTATAGTCTCATTGACCTACCAGTAAAGCTAACAAATAACAATAATAAAGAGGATACTAACTACCATTTCATTAACAAAAGTAAACATTTTAAGTTATTAAGGCCACACCTGTATGACAACCTAATCTTGTAGAGGGGCCCTTAAACCAAATATAGTTTTAAAGTCTCTGTGTACACATTGTGCTTACATGGTGGCTCTCTTAATAATTCTCTTCTAACCAAATCAACTAACAAAAAATGCACTAATTACTAAGAATACAATAACAATGTACAGACAGAGCCAGGCATACTTTTCCCCCATGGCACTAAGAGGTTAATACAGTGTTGTAAGAGTTTACATTTAAAATTATGTCAGGTTTAAAGAATAAAGGAATAAGTCCATGGACCTCTAGTATGGGTATACATTCAAGAATCTGCGTGTAAAAGAGATGAATATGAAAAAAACATCTGAGACATAAGTGGTTTATTTGTGTGCTGAAACATTGGGTATTTCAAATTGATTGGATGCAAACACTGATATGAGGAAAACAACAACCTCACCAACATGAATCTAAACACAGTTTACAGTTACAGTGGTTGAGAAACTCGTTTTCTTTGACCTCTTTCTGAGAGGGGCACATCTGTGCAATACTGCCATCATCTGTGTGTCTGCAGTCTGCACATGTGGAGGCTGATTATTAGTGTGTGAGAAATTGTCTGCTGTTCTCTTTTTACTTTCCAGTCATGATATCAGTTTGTTATTGGGATTGATCATTCCTATCAGAGCACTGAGCACAACTGAGTCGACTTTACTTGTTTCTGCAGGGGTTTTTCTTGGTTATCCGGATGACTCACCCACTGTTTGCACATGTGGGTCACTGACTCCCAGCCCTATTCATAGTTTTGTTCTGGAAACTTTGACAAAAATACAAAAAAGTGGTTTAGATTGAGTTTGTATTTTAATCATGCAAGTTTTGGTACTACATGTGTATGGAAATATTTGGAAACTGTCACAAGTTCAGTCTTACATTTATTTAAGTCAGACATTTTATAGTTTTATCTTGTTCTTCTTTTTTGTCTATTTTGAAATGTATTGGTACATAACATGCTTTGTGGTCAGGGTACATTTTCTGACTGTTACAGATACCGTCAGTGCATTAAATACAATGAAATCCCTTTTGTACAGCAATGTTATACATGCTCTTCTACATAATACTATAGCTGTGAATAAAATGAAATGCCTTTAGAACACCAACTCCTCATTATCCGTCAGAGATACAAACTTACAGATAGGCACAAGCATATAATAGTGGTACAAAAATACATTTAAAAGAATGAAATTATTACAAAAATATGGTTGATATTTTGGTAATTTAGAGATTCATATAAAATACTGTTTTAAAGCCAAACACTTTCCAAATCAAATTTTCTCAAATGTGTCCAGGAGACCTATTGTCCTATCTAGTTTCTCAAGTTAATTTCGACAGTTATAAATGATAACCAGAAGAACGGATAACAAGCCGAGCCATGTCAGTTTGAAGCTGGGAGCATCACCAGTGCGTGGGTCCTGGCAGCCTTTGGCGTTGTTACTTGGTTTTAAATCTTTAGGGTTTCCTTCAAAGTGGACCGGCAGGCACTGATTGCTCAGCTCATTACAGGCCAGGATCAGATGTTTGCTTTCCTCTCTGATGCTCTTGATGCCGCATGTCCCCGTTTCGCTCCTCACTGTGACAAAGTTGAAACGCTGCCGGCTGATGCACATGTTCTCCTTGTACGTGACTCCCCCCTTGGATGTGCACACAGCCATCACCCTCTCCAGGTCGCTCGGGTGCAGGAAGGACTGGGTGGGTCTGGAACAGTCGCCGTTATTCTTGATGAAATTCATCCATTGGTTCTGGTCCAGAGTAGTAGGAGTACCAGAGGGAATGTGGCGCTTCTTGAAGTTGTTGAAGGCGTTGTTCCCTTTGGAGAGCTGGCAGGGAGCGTCGTTTATGGCAAAGGCTTGATGAACCAGCAGGAGACAGACGGAGAGAAGGGGGAAAACCCTGAGGGCAGCCATTACCCAGCAGTCCTAGAGGGAAACAAATACTACAAAGTCAAAACAGTAAGAAAAACAGCTGTTCACCTCTATCACTCTACCTACCCCTTAGTAATCATTTACCTCTTACTGTTTCTGTTCTACCACATAAGTGATAGGACACGTAGTAAAGTAAACAATGTGTGTACAACAGCTGTCTGGGAGTTTTCAAACATCAAAGCAGGATAGGATATAGACAACAGGTGCTGGATGATCACTTCCCTACCTTGTTTTGGCAGCAGTGGATGTGTCTGTGAGCTACAAGTGATTTTGAAGCTCCTGATATAAGACCTTTCTTCTGTTGTTCAGTTTCGATTCCTCATTTCTCTTCCTGTCTGAAAGGGAGGAGCCTCAACTGTGTGTGTGCATCACTGAAATATGTCCACACGGCTGTGCTTTAGAGCAAGGGGAGGCATGATGGTGTTACAGCCATAAATACTTTTTAAGGTCCAGTGAGCTATCTTTGGATAACTCAAGTGCCAAGTGCCTCAGCACTGCTGTTTGTTTTAAATGAGCAACAGCTACTGCTATGTGCTAAGCCAGCTTGCTACCTCAGTATCTTTAATTACACTTAAGTGAGTGCACACCTTGAGTACCTAGTAATGGTATTAATGTGGCTTTTATTGTGTTTTTGTAGACAAATGTCATGAATTACATTTTTAAAAATTGTATATTTTTCTTATGATTTACTTCTGTGTCAGTGGCATGTTATAGGACCTCTCCACGGGTACAATAACTCTGAAGGGTTTCAATGTAAAGGGTCGCAAATCAAAACATTTAAGAGCCACTGCTCTGTGTGACCTGACAACACAACACAACACAACAAACAGTGTAACACACACATTCACAGACAAAAGTGTGTGCAGCACTTTGCTGGCATGCGTACCCACCAAAACCATCATTGTTTGATTAGAGCAGAAAAGATGGTATGGTTTAAAGAGGGAGGGAGACCACAGGGAACTGAGGAAAAAGATAAGAAAAGAGGAAATGAGAACAAGAATGGAGATACCCATATATATATATATATACCCATGTATGTACAGGAGTATTTGTGTAATCACAGCTTGCCGAAATCCTCAAAGAATAGATTTAGTGGCATAAGTTTTGTGTTTCCTGGCACGACAGGCCAGCTGTGTGAATCCTGTAAAAGGGGCTTTGTCTACATTACTGTCAAATTGTTTCTCTATTATTATTTTACCTGGGCAAAACGACATCTTACAGGATTCAAGTATGTGCGCATTGATGCTTTTATGTGTTCCCAAATTTGAAGAGCTTCTTTCAAAGAAAATCTTCTTGTTTGTCGCTATTAAGTATCTTAAAAAGTGAAAAAGCCACTTTAATTTAACATTGACCCAGACCTCACCATCCAGTACCTACTGCTGCTTTAATGTGGCTCCTATGGTGTACTGTGTTTTTATGTAAAAGTGTTTTAATGTTTCCTATCTGGGTGATGTGTTTTTATGAATCATATTTGCACAACCAATGACACATTTCTGTCTGTCTAAATAGACAGCTATTTAGAAAAAGTTCTTAAGACATTCTTGCTGCCATGAACAGCAAGAAGGCAGGACACATAAAGTTTAATGCCAATTTATAGTTTGGTTCACAAATTGGGGTTCTCTAAACAATGTTGGTAAGGCAAGTACTTATGGGGTTATTTGTGTATTACTGTCTTTCTTTAAGATTGCATTGTAGACTTCCTGTGTGTACAATATTTCACCAATGTAATATTACTGTTTGAAAATATGATCATAACAACACACACGTAATGACAAAATCAAAGCAGGTGTGGTTCCCATTCAAGTATTTTAATGAGGTGCCCACGTTGACCAGTTATATACACAAAAGAGAAGAAAAAAAGATAATAAATGGCTCAAAAAAACACTTTCTAATAGACTTAACACATAAATATAACTTATTCATTTTCAATATAATGCCCTCAGTTGAGTTCAGAGACGTAATGTTTGGACAACATTATTTTATACTTAAAAACGCACTTTAAAAATCCCTTAAAACCTTCATCATACCTTTTCATTTGATAGTGTCAAGTCCAGGGGCAACATAAAATAATGTAATAACATAATATAGGGTATAATAGCACAGGTAAATATTCAATAAGTCTACTACATGTATTTCAGTGCAGTGTGCTTGTGTTTCAAGGCAGGAAAAATGAAATAACGGCCAAACGAGAAACAAACACAACAAAACAAAATATATATTACAGTATATACATGAACCAATCATGCATCCCAGACATTGCAAGAGCAAACCAGCCAGCAAACCAGCCAGCAAACTGATGTATTTACATGCAAACGGAAAAAAAGTCTGATACCAAAACTGCCAACATCACTAAATTTAGATGGGGAAAAAAGTGATCAGGGCAGCAGGTGATTAGTCCTGTGTCCAGTTTACTATATAAAGGTTTCCCTGTTGCCTTTCGTGACTGATTCTGCTTTCTGTCCCCAGAACAAACATGGATCAGTGATAACAACGTTGGCAAGAGGGAAGATGAAAGTATTTTGTGCGTGTATCTGGCCTGAAGTCCTGAAGTGGATCAGTAGCTATGGATCCGTCTGTGGAGAAGGTGAGGGTTCTTCTTTCTTTCCTGCTTCACAGGTCGAGTTCAGAGCCATGTCTTGTTTTTTCTCCTCCTCTGGCTCCTTCATCCTGAAACATGAAAGGGAAGAGTCATTTCCACTGCCGCTAAAATGCTGTCAGTGTAGTTTGTTCTGTTGTCCAGCAGAGGTCCCCATTTGTTAAAGAATAACCAGAAGGATGAAATTAGTTTGGCGCTCAAGTTTACTATAAGAACCACTAGCAGAGTCTTAAATGATGTTTAATTGAAGTCCATTATGAGTTGTTTTTAGTCCTCCAAGATTGAGATATGTTATAGGATAGTTGAATGGATACTTAAGTTCAGATCAGTCATGGTATGATGAACAAAGAGGGAAGAAATGCATTCATGTGGATGTATGCTGGATGTGTCTGCATCTCGAATGAGTCACGGTGTCAACGTCTCCTGGAGACTTATTTAAATAAAAAGTATTTTTGCTGACACGTTTCAAGCTGCAAAGAACCAGAACGTCAGAATCCGGTGAACATCCAGGATCTTCAGCTAAAGGTGCACTGCATCCTTAGCCAGCTGACAAAACTCTTACACCTAAAACTGCAGGACTATAGGATTCCTCTTCTTAGTATTGACTGATCTAAAACACAGGCAACACTGTGTGCCCTTGAACTTCCCCGAAAGTTTATAATATAAATATATAAAGTAATATTTTCCTTACAGTCTGCGGAATATCTTTGTGCACTGAAACTCTAATAAGAGGGGTTAAAGTCTAGAGGATAAGTCACTATGAATGGATGATTAAAGCTGGAATCTAACTTTTAGAAGTGATGGTTTTAAGGTCAAAAGTTATAATTTTGAGCGTTGACCTTGACATGGGAGCAGGCCGGCTACTGGGAAGGACGTCCCAGCTAGAGGTAGAGCTGTCACAGATCAAAAGACAGAATCACATGACCAAACACAGAGAACATCTTGGGTTTAACATTTCAAAGAGGCAGTGTGCAAAACATACTCCCTCCCCTTCTCTATAGAAGTTTTAAGTAAATGCACACGGTTGATGGACATTATGAAAGCCGATGGTTCTGTAGTGTAGGGTCTCCCTGAAGGCTCCCAAAAAACGAATCCAGGGGACTCCAAGAAAAAGAAGGGTATGATAATTTCATTGTAAGCATTTAAAGATCCAATCTCTGATCAGAAGTCTTACTATATCTTCAGTTCAAATAATAATTCATTTCTGTACAAAATAAAAATCATAGTTTTCTTAAAGGGACAGTTCACCTAAAAATCAAAATGTTTCATCTTACATGTTCTTCAGTGCTATCTATCATCTAGATAGTTTTGGTGTGATTTGTTTGAGATATCCGCAGAAAGAAAATATTTGCTATATCAAACTGCTTTTAAATGATTATTTGGAGTAACCCGTAAAGAGACATTGCTGTTAAGTTTTTCAAATGTAATTTTTTGCGCCCCGAGCGATGCAATCTGAGGGCCATCTTGTTCGAATATAATCTAAAAAAAGGCAGATATCTCCACGGCCAAAATGTCCAATACTTGAAACCTCACACCAAAACAATCTAGACTGATGAATGCAGTAAGAAAAAAATATGTGTTATTTTGTTGTGAAAGGTGAAATAGCACATATATGGGAGCTTTGTGAACCCTGATCAAAGAGTGGAAAGGTTAAATCACTGACGATGGGACCCACCACATGCTTTCATTAATGAGTGGTGGTTATGAAAGAACATTCTGGAAAACAGCCATGTTATTGCAGCAGAGGTCAGGGAATTAGATTATCCTTAGCGCTGATCTTAGGGTTGATTTTAACTTTTACGTGACCCTTACAAAGAGGATTAAAGATTTACTGACTTTTTCTATACAGGTCAACCAACGCTGTTTCGACACCAAAGCTTATATTGTTATTTGACCGAAAGCTGGTGGTGTTTTGAATCAGGACTCATCAAGTGACTGGGTTTACTCACTGGTTCCTGTTGATTATTGAAGAGGTTACCCGACCCAAAGTTTTATATAAACATCAATTTATATCAATGGGGGACACTTAATAAGAAAATAATTATCTTGTAAAATTGATATTTAGAATGAGTTATTAAGGAACTGTGACCAAACAAATAGAAGATTGGCAGGTGGATATAATATGCACAGTTTCTGCATGCTTTTGTAAATGTCTTTTTGCATTTCTTTTTACATATTGGCTCTAATATCTTTCAATTTTAGTCAATATTTGATAAGCCAATATCAGCCAAGCCCATCAGACTATCATTTATATCATGTTTTACGCATAAGTCTTTAATTTCCCCTAAAATCAAATGTTGTAAGGATTTTAAAAGGCTACATTTATATCCAGTTTTCTTCAATAACCCATTGTTTATCATGGTATTGATCTAAGATCAGCGCTTAAGGATATCTTTCAAGCACAAGAATAATTTGTCACAGTGTCAGTGCAAGTTGTGCTTCCTTGTCAGTATTAAGAGCAGGTAAACCACCTGTTTACCACAACTGATTCACGGTGGAGGAGGGTAAAAAATCTGCCAAGAGATAGGAGATGTAGAGTAAGAAGAGATGGGATACTAAGATGGCAGAGTGGTGTCCAGAAAGACAGAAATGACTTACCGTATCGTCTTTACGATGAAGCGGATGATCACTGCCAGACCGACACAGCCACACATCACTCCTATCACTATAGCTGTGACTTCACCTGCACAGGGAATACAAGTTGAAGTATTATTTGAAGTATTGCTTTTATCATTAAAACATCATAATGAGATGTAGTCTTACCAGAAGTGAGCTCCCTCCCTGATTCTACAACAGATAAAAGATTGGACACATCATTAGATCACAGTAGAGTTTTAGTCCGTACACATTTATATATTGGTTTATCTCAGCTGGTTAGTCTGCATGAAAATCGTATACTTATTCAGTTTTGCTGCCTTTGACAGCCGTGCTGATATCACAGACTTTCCAGTTCAGTCACTCACCACAATGAGCACACAAATTCTTTCTCCTTTGTCTTTGCTTACCAATCTTTCTCCCTCTTTCACTTCTCTGTGTCTCTTTTCACTCCCTTTTTTTCTCAGTTAGACTCTCGTGACAACAATGGAGTCACTGTTTAGTTTTTGCAAATCCCTTTCACTAATCAGCTAGCAAACTAACACTGCTGCCCCTCGCTTTCATAGCTACAGTGTAGTTATGACGATGAAAATATTAGGTCACAGGCTCCTCCAACAGTGCAACACAATAAAATAGATAAACACAAACAAATAGTGCAAGTTTCCACCCCTTTCTCCTTTAGTCCTGTCTCTCTCTCTTTCTAGTCCTGCCGTCCAAAGTCTCTTTCACTCGCACAGTCACCGGTAATCCCTAATATTCCCACATTTCTCTCCGCATTCCACTTTTCCCTCTCTGCATGGATTGTGCTAATTGCTAGCTTTGGTCCACCCGGCCTCCCGCTGGCTTGTTATTGGGGTTTGCATTAAAAGCAGCATGCTGCATTATAATCCACCAATTTAGAAAGGCTGTTAGACCAAAGCACATGAGTTTATAGCAGATCGGCTTTGACATTTTGCAACTGCACATTTATGCAATCTCAAATTATAATTATAGTATAGTATAAGTAGTATAAGTATGTACTCTTGGAGAGGGAAAACAGTTCAGCAATTGTCTGATTCCCAACAGAGTATGTGTTGTTCTGTATGTCTGCAGTCAACATAATGATGAATTATCTTCTCCTACATGCTCTGTCTGTCTGACCTGCAGAAAAGGAGGCGAAGACGACCCTGTGGTTGAGCGGCTGTGTCGTGCGGTAGTTGTCCTGCAGCAGCATCCTGTCTGGATCCTCAGCTTTACTCGAGTAAAGTATCGTCTCCAGCTTCAGCAGCTGTGGAGAGGTGAAGAGGAGAGGGATGAAAACGTACGTAACTGAGTAGATTGATTACTTTCACCACTTTCCAGTAATATCATAATGTTATCTTGGCAATATCCTGTTAATATTGTTACTGCTATTACTCTCTGGTAACGTTAACATTAACCCTGGTCCTGAGTGTTTCTCTGCTTCCTTGCATCATTTGCCAACTCCGAATGAGTTTAGCTGTAGGCAAGGATTGGGTTTTCTGCATGTTAATGCTAGAAGCCTAGTGCCCAAATTAGATGTTTTCAAGACCTGGTTTTTAGTTGCTAAGCCTGATATTGTTGTAGTTTCTGAAACCTGGTTAAAACCCTCTGTCACTGACACTGTTATTCAGATTGATGGATATAATGTATTCAGAGCTGATCGTAAGGGCAGAGCTGGTGGTGTTGCAATATACACTGCTGAGAAACCAGTATAGTGCTCTGTCCTTCACTCAATTTCAATTCCAAGGCAATTTGAGTTGCTAGCAGTCCAACTAACTATAGCAAATGCTCCTCTCACTGTCATTGGCTGTTATAGGCCTCCATCGGCCATCATGGATGCAACTACTAGCCTTACTGAATTGTTGTCTAAGTTTTCTTCTGAAATCATTTTATTGGGTGATTTAAATTGGGACTCGTTAAGTGATAAATCTTCACAGTTTAAGCAGGTTTGTGATTCTTTGAACTTAACTCAGCTTATTGATAGTCCCACTAGAATAAACCCTGCCAAACCCAATAACGATACCCTTATAGATGTCATTCTAACAAATGCAGCTCATAAGTATGTGTCTGTTGGTGTTTTTCCTAATGATATCAGTGACCATTGCACTATCGCTTGCGTTAGGAGCACTAAGTTGCCCAAAGCCAAGGGCCTTATTGTGCTCAGGCGCTGCTTCAAACACTTCTCTGAGCAGGCTTTCCTACACGATCTGGCGGAGGTTAAATGGCACTTCACAGCGTTAATTCCATCTGTTGATGTTGCCGTCCAATTTTTTATTGATCACTTTTTATCGATTATTAATAGACATGCCCCCCTTAGAAAATTCAGAGTTAAGAATAGGAACACTCCATGGTTTACTAGAGAACTATCTGATCTCATTCATGATCGAAATAAGCAATGGTCCTTAGCTAGAAAGTCTAACACTAGTGATGACTGGCTTCTTTTTCGTGTCCTCAGAAATAAATGTTCTGCCCTTATTAAAAAAGCTAAAGCTGATTACTATCTGAGCTTAACCACTGATTGTTTTAATGACCATTCTAAATTCTGAAAAACAATTAAATCACTTCAGAACAAGAAGGTTTCTAGTTTCCCACAAAAACTGAAGGTCAGTGATTCTTTTATTTCAGATTCAGATGGTATGTCTAATGCCTTTAATGCTCACTTCAAAAAGGCTGGTCACATTTTTGATGAGCGAAGTCATGACTCTCTAAATGGTCGTACTCACAGCCATAGTCAAGAGTTGAACTCCCCTGTTTTTGATTTCGCTTATTTCTCGGTCTCTGAAGTCTTACAGGGTTTGCACTCGATTGATCCTAAAAAGTCTGCCGGGCCTGACGGCCTTGACCGGTTCTTTTTAAAAATTGCAGCTCAGATGATAGCACAACCAGTAACTGATATTTTTAATCTCTCCCTGTCCACTCACACACTGCCAGCTGTGTGGAAGCAAGCTCTGGTATCGCCCCTCTTGAAAGCTGGTGATCCCACGGAGTTGAATAACTATCGTCCTATCTCAAATCTTTCTGTGTTATCAAAGATTCTTGAGTCCCTTGTTTCTACTCAGCTAAAACTTTTTTTAAATTCACACAACATCCTTAACCCTATGCAATCTGGATTCAGATCAAAGCACAGTACTGTGACTGCCAGTCTGAAAGTCTTAGACGATATTAAGGCTGCTTTGGATAAGAAATCAGTTTGTGTTGCATTGTTTATTGACCGAGCCAAAGCATTTGACACTGTAGATCACCACATTATGTCTAATGTTATGTTGGTGTCTCGTTTCGGTCACAATGCCATTTGCTGGTTTCAGAGTTATCTAACCGACCGTACTCAATGCGTCAGGTTGGGTAGTACTGTCTCTGACCCTGTCACCTTGGAGAAGGGAGTTCCACAGGGCTCTATCTTGGGGCCCTTGCTCTTTTTATTATATGTAAACAATATTTGTAATCAGATGCAATTTTCTACCTATCATATGTATGCTGATGACACTATTGTATACTCGTGTGCTCCTTCTCTGGATATGGCCGTTTCCAATTTAAAATCAGATTTTATCACGCTGCAGCATGCGCTTCTTGATTCTAAACTGCTATTGAACAGTAAGAAAACCAAAGCAATGCTTTTTGCTCCCAAGTCAGCGTCCTCCTCTTGCCTCTCCATTGACACCCTTGATGGCGTTTCTGTTGAGTTTGTTGATACCTACAAATATCTGGGCTTTTGGTTGGACAGTAATCTGAACTTTAAACACCATATTGAAGTTTTAACAAAAAAATTGAAATTCACTCTTGGCTTCCTTTTCAGATTTAAATGTTGTTTTTCAATTTCATCCCGTAAAAGGTTGGTCTCTGGCTTATTCCTGTCCCAGCTGGACTACGGTGATACCATTTATAGATTTGCCTGTCCCACTGTTTTGGCCAAACTTGACCCACTTTACCATGCTGCACTGCGTTATATATCAAATGCACCCTATAGGACTCATCATTGCACACTGTATAGCCTAACTGGATGGTCCTCACTTACTATGCGTAGGATGCAGCACTGGTTTTTATTAATGTATAAAGCCATTTTAGGTAAGCTTCCACTCTACATATGTGTCAGATTTGCCCCAGTTTGCGACTCTTACAACCTCAGATCCAGTGCCTGGATACGGTTCCAGGTTCCTACTGTACGGACTGAGGCTGGAAAAAGGAGTCTTTCTTATTATGGTCCTTGGTCTTGGAATGACCTTCAATCACGCCTTAAACTGAGGGCACTTGTCTCTATATCATGTTTTAAATTGAAGTTGTCTGAAGTCCTCACCACCAGCTGCTCTTGCAGTAACAAGTAGTGTACTTTTTATTGTCCTAATGTGCACAATGTAGTGACTGCTTTTTCGTCTTTTGTTTTCTTAGTTATGTTCTCTGTATTTTATATGTTTGTGTTATGTGTTATGTGTAACGTTGCTGCCTTCTTGGCCAGGTCAGCATTGAAAATGAGATTTTATCTCAATGTTTTTATCTGGTTAAATAAAGGTTAAATAAAAAAAAAATAAAAAAAAATGGACATACAAATAATTTAACTTATTGGGATGTTCCTCAAATGAGCAGAGTTTATTTATACGTGTATTTAAAAAAATAAAATGTAAAATTACTGGACTAAATCATCTTGGTATCAAGTATTGCAGCAAATCCACCAATGTATTCAATGTAAGGAATAGAAGAAGACTATTTTCAGTTTCTTTTCACCATCATCCACAACAATGCAGATTTTTGTGCTGTATTTCAACTAAATTATGCAATTAGTCGATGAGAAAACATGTTTTTTTTTTATTGTTATTAAATGTTCTATGGGGATTTGATAATGCAGCATAATAACTCGCAAAATATAATTGTATAAGGCCAATAATCAGATGCAATAAACAAACAAATATGTTAATGATAAACTTCTATATATATCGGTTGGGCTGAGAGTCTTTGTTCAGCCAATACAAAAAAGGTTTTATCTTCTATATCAAACCTCCCATTTCTAGGTAAAATCATTGAAAAAGTTGTTTTTCAATTTCTTGCATTTAAATAACTGTTTTGATGTGTTCCAATCAGGCTTTCGTCCAAACCACAGCACTGACACTACTCTTGTAAAGGTCTTCAATGACATCCACTTAAACACAGACAGTGGCAGAACTTCAGTGTTAGTATTATTAGATCTCAGTGCTGCGTTTGACACTGTTGACCACAACATATTACTAGACCGACTAGAAAACTGGGTGGGACTTTCGGCAACAGTTCTAAATTGGTTTGAATCCTACTTAAAGGACAGAAACAACTTTGTTTCTATAGGTAAATACACATCTGAGTTGACAAATATGACATGTGGGGTTCCTCAAGGCACCATCTTGGGGCCTCTTCTCTAACATCTACATGCTACCACTGGGTCAGATAATGAAAAACACCAAAATAAGTTACCATAGCTATGCGGATGACACCCAAATGCATATAACCATTTCACCAGGAGACTATGCTCCAATTCAAACACTGAGTAAGTGCATTGAACAAATCAATGACTGGATGTGTCAGAACTTTCTCCAATTAAACAAAGATAAAACTGAGGTAATGGTTTTTGGAGCCAAGGCAGAACGTATAAAAGTTAGCACTGAGCTTCAGTCTGCAATGTTCAAAACAACAGATAAAGCCAGAAATCTAGGTATAGTCGTGGACTCTGACCTGAGTTTCAACAGTCACATTAAAACAGTTACTAAATCAGCCTACTATCACCTAAAGAACATATCTAGGATTAAAAGACTAATGTCACAGCAGGATTTGGAAAAACTTGTCCATGCTTTTATCTTCAGTAGACTCGACTACTGCAATGGTGTCTTTACAGGTCTCACTAAAAAATCTATTAGAAAGCTGCAGCTGATTCAGAACGCCGCTGCTCGAGTCCTCACTAACACTAAGAAAGTGGATCACATCACTCCTGTTCTGAAGTCTTTACACTGGCTTCCTGTGTGTCAAAGAATAGATTTAAAAATATTGCTGCTGCTTTATAAAGCTTTGAATGGTTTAGGCCCAAAATACATTTCTGACCTACTGCTAAATTATGAACCATCCAGATCTCTCAGGTCTTCAGGGACTGGTCAGCTTTCTGTCCCCAGAGTCAGAACTAAACATGGAGAAGCAGCGTTCAGTTATTATGCTCCAAATATCTGGAACAAACTCCCAGAAACCTGCCGGTCCGCTGCAACTCTTACTACTTTTAAATCCAGGCTGAAGACTTATCTTTTTGCCGCTGCTTTTAATTGAAACTGAGCGGTTGTGTTTCGTTTTTGGTTAATGAACATTTGGGGCTAGTAACCCCAGGGAATCAGTGTCTGGGGACTTTGTCCTGGCTGGTTTTCTCTGTGTATGCTGATCGGTACGTATGTGCCATACAAGTGTACACAGCTCATGTTCGGAGAAACCTTAACGAAAGGCATCAGTAAAGTGGAACTTCTGTGTGAACTATTCATATCTTAAACTGCACTGTAACTTTTTATTCATGTATTTTTTTTTCTTTTAATGTTTATTTTTTATCTTTGCTTTTTAATGACTGTTTTTAAATGCCTTTTTCTGAATGTCTTTCATTTTTGTAAAGCACCTTGAATTGCCTTGTGTTGAAAGGTGCTATATAAATAAAATAAATAAAATAAATAAACTCGCCTTCTATTCAGGCATTAGACAATGTTTTCCTGCATGTTGGATCAGTTTATGTTAGAGAGGATACATTATCAACAGTGCAATCAGTGCCTGCATGTAGGTGAACACTGAGTTGAGGCTTGTTTGACTACAGAAGGATTCTGTATGCTTTAGATGAGTCTCCGTGTCTCAGCTTTACCTGTGCCGGAGAGATTTGAATCCTCTCATTGAACAGAGTCCAGGTCACACTCTGGTGGCATGGCGGTGTTGTTAGGGAGCCGTTGTAGCGAAAGTATCTCCCAAGATCCTCAGGGAGGAGGGTCTGCACGTCAAAGGCTGGGATGAACATCTTCTGATCTGCCAGTGGGTGAGAGGAAGAGAGAGAGTTTGTGGGGTCATATAGACACTAATGCCAAAGCCAAATATAAAATCAATGGCCCAAAAAATTGGTTACATTTCATGTTTTGCCTAAAGACATATGTAAATAAAAACAATATATGTTTTAATACATTTCAAATAGACCTACCAGCGTGTCTGATGCGACCCAGGTAGTTGAGGATGTTGTTAAATGCCAGGTTTGTCTCCTCACCTGTCTAGGAAACCAAAACTCAGGCTTAAATGTTTTTTTACATTTCACAAAATATTACCAATGCTACTGTTTATTTGCATCGGTTTTATTACCACAATGAGAATCCCTAAAACAGCCAGGCCGTCGCTCTGCGTCATCGCTTTGGACATGTTTGGGTAGAGCTCAGAGTTGTAGTGCACCACATGGAGCTGCAGAGGGGAAGAGACTGCTTTTATTCACAAAGGCAAGGTTGTGTGCAAACTGTTTTCTTTTAAACCCATTCCAAAAACAAAAAAGGGACGAGGACACTGAGTCCAAGCTTAATTGTCTCATTCGGTAAATAGACTACTTAGGCATGAGAGGTTCCATTTCTTCTTCTTTTTTAACTAATACTATTTATATACATTTTGTTGGTCATTTTCCCTGAGTCTGCATGGTTTTGGTCTTTTTAATCTGCTTAAATTCCCCCGTGCCTGTTCCTCTCCAGCCGGTCACCCCTGAAGAAAGCTTTGTGTTGGAAAACCTTGAGAGTGACAGACGGAGAGGAACCGAGGTGCAGAGGGGCTTTACTTTCCTCACTATTATACTCTTTCTCCGCTTTTCTCAGGTTTACAGACACAAACCAACAGAAAATAGTTCTAATTTAATTCCACCCTGTCTGTAGAGAGACTGTTTGTTCCTAATGAACGCATCATTTTGATTTGACTATTCTCACGATCAATGGATTGCTTTTATTTGGATGGTGAACTAATGGCATGCACCAGGCCAAGCCCTGCAGACCCTTTACAGTCATATATAAAACAAACAAAACATCTGATTTGTGGCGCTACAACGAGGGAATTGTTGTCATTTTTGCTAGAAAAAATACAATACGACTCACTGACATTTCAGTGAAAACAATGAAAGCTTCCTATAGACAGTTAAACCCACCTTCATATGTAGATGTGTGTGTCCTGATGAAATATAATCATGCACTGTTAAAAATCTGCAGTGTAATCCAGTTTTTATCTGCAATGAAATCTTTGTGATTCAATTGAAACTTTGTAATTATACACTTATCTCCAAAGGTTAGCAAGTTGTAATTGGAATCGTAACCCTCCCCTTTGTCTCTCTGACTGTACTTGTCTTTTGATCAGTGAGAATCATTACTGTGTGTCAATTGATAATTTAACCTTCTTTATTTTTCCTGGCCATTGCAGTAAAATCTCTTCAATTTAATTACAAGACTCTCAATTGCCTCACTACTTGACCATGACCCCCCTTTAATCTAACTGGATTTAACTGTTGACAGTGAGCTGTGTTTGAACGCACCTCTGCATCTGCGCTCATCCCGTTGATGGTGTGTTCCCCGCCCCCGTGACTCGGGCCGCCGCTGCCCCAGTGGAGGTGCATCTGCACAGCTGTGTAGAGCCAGGGCAGCCCCCCCAGTCCCATCCACTCTGGCAGCTCAATGACCGCTGGTGGAGAGAAAACAAGAGCTGTCAGAGGAACGATAACTGTACAGGAGAACTAGGTGTATGATGGGAAAGTGCATGGAGGATTATTTATTAAAAAAAATCTTAAATGTTAGATTTAGTCGTGAATTTACATATTGGGAGTGAAATGTTTGCTGCCATGTTGCCATGGACGATGGTGCAGTATAAACAGATGGAGGCTGCTGGGATAATTCTGAGAGGGTGATGTTAGGAGATGGCTGCCATAGTTACCTGTGTGTCCATTGTTGTACATAGCGAAGGGCTTGTTGCCGTGCTGGCTGTAGCCCAGAGGGGTCAGAGGTAACAAACTGGGATCATATTTCGTCTGTGTGGTCACCACTTCAACGGGGGACTGTGCATTACCAGCGCAGTCTGGGAAGTACTCCGACCACTCGGTCTGACCCACCAAGCCTTTGAAGAGACAGAAGAGGCAGTGAGGTCATCAAATCACACAGCCCACTGGCTCACTGTCGTTCAGTGAAAAGCCTCCATTGATCAGTCCCTAATTACATGAGACGGTTACTCCTGCTCCCACTATTGTTGTTGTCCATACGGTTCAATATAAAACATTTAAAAAATAGAATAATAAAAAACAAAAGTACAATATAAAAGGCATCGAGAGTATACCATAAACATATCACTGAATACACAAGGCAACTTTTTATGTTGTTGCTATGAGGATTATAACTGATTTTTTAATAATAAATTGGGGATGCTGCTTTCATTATTAGGAGTGTAACACTCAAATCAATACACTTGATTATCACATAATTTGTTCTAATGCTATTTTGATTCTCACAAACACAATTAATAATAGTTTACAAGCAAGATTGGCTCAGATTGAAAAAATAGTGGCCTATAGTGGTGTGTTTGAATCACGATATATCTCCACGCATTAAATCGTAACCCCTGTGTCAGGATAGGAATTGTACGGATTCTTACCCTGACACACTCCTGGCATTAACCCTTTGTCCTGCAAACCTTTAGACAGTTTGTGTGTGTGTGTGTGTGTCCATCCATAACCTCTGTCTCAATCCTTCCTCCCCACAGCTAAACCATTTTTTTCATTTTTGGATCATACTATCCAGACCGAAACAAATTAAATACAATTCAAATGCAGGTGAACCGCCCTTTGAACAAAGAAACTAACACGTATGAACGGCTACCAACAAAAGCAGATGATCGTGGCACTTCATAAACTAACTGAGGTTAATCTGATAATACATTTAAAAAGACGCTATCAATCAATACTGAATTATGCTTGAGCCTTAAATAAGTGCATGAAAAATATGATACTAAAATGCTGTTTAGCTAAATGACGACATGTTAAAGTTGCAAAGGTAAATCAAAAGATATTTTGAATAACAAAATAATTCAATCTTGTATTGAGTAAAATGACATTGAAGTCAGAAAATGTATTTCCTTTTTAATATGTTATTATTATGTATTACTAATATATTATATTATTTTAATAAGGTTCCTTCTTTCATTGAATATTTGTTTAATTTTACATTTATTTAAAAAATCTTAAAATGATGTACTGCAAATGAAATCCCACATAGCCAGATTTGTAAGATTTCTAATTAATGTTGACCTTTTTAAAAATGTATTTTTCCAATTTCATGTATAAACACAAGAAAATATGAATTATTTTGGTTCTCAACCATCTTAAAAGTCTGCTGAAAATCAAAGGAAAAAATGTTAAATTTAGAAAATGTCAAGATTCAAAATATGAATCACTATACAGATTGAATGGTTAAGAATCAACAGCATATAACAGGTCCTCTGCTATATAACACTAATGTCTAATGTACTAGTGTATACTGCATACTTCTGTATACTTATATAGCAAAATATGCTGTATTAATTATCATGCACCAATTGACGTGGTGAAGATTAATATTAATTGAATTGCAGATTGGACAGAGAAGTGTTATAGGGGGTGAATGAGGGAGAGAAGATATTCAGGTCCTTTTATTCACAGAACAAAAAAAGAAACTAGTCTCCCCAATTGCATGATCAAAGAAGGTTTAAAAAAGAGTGTGAAAGAAAAAGAGAGTGACATTTGAATCAAAGAAGGTGAATTTCAATGGCAAGGAGAGGAATGCTTTAGAAAACAGACAACACCAAAATGTCAGTAGTGTGCTAAAAACATCTCAAAACATATATTAGTGATCGCAGATTTTGCATATTTTAGAGTTCATAACAGGCATGCATTTGACCCCACAATGCATATATGGACTATACAGTGTTTGAAAGCCATGGCTCATTGTTTGCACACACACAATGTGAGGAGGGGACTTTACATGAGTGATATGAACACATACCACATCTCCTCCCCACTTGCCCCTCTAATCTCGCCTCTCCCCCTGCCCCTCACTGCTCTCCACAGCAAAGCCCCGACCCACGACAAGAGTGAGTCCCGCGGCCCCGCCACAGGTCGCCATGGATGTCTCCATGGTAACTGGAGGCCGAAAATTCTGCCCCCCTGTCCCTGCTCTACCTCTCCTGGCATGCCATCTCTGTCCTGAATACAGGCAAGGACACACACACACACACACACACACACGCACACACACACACACACACACACACACACACACACACACACACACACACACACACACACACACACACACACACACACACACACACATACATGATGAGGAAATGATGGAATGTGAGACTGACTCTCCTTTGATTACTTTACATAACTGTCCGTCTCTCGTGGAAAGAAACGGTGTAATTGTGCTCTTTTGCGTGACAACAAATGTTGTGCCTAACAAAACTGAATTTCCACATCAGCTGACAGCGCAGCTACGGCCCCATCATGCAATGCTGCATCACACAACACGCCTCAAACACGAACACCCTCACTCATTCACATTGAATCCCAGGGACTTTTATATTGAAGATTCTTGACGAAAACAAACCATCTGAACCAAGACACATGTCACTAAACATGTCCACTACCAATCTCTCACCACGTTTCTGCACAATACACATGCTTTTTATATCTATCATTATAAAGCCTACTATGTATGGATACCAGTGTGCACCAGTCACAGTTTGCTGTGTATTCTGTATGTACTGTACGCCGGTGTTGCTCCCCTGAATACATGCAGAGAGTGGTGGTCTGTGTGCCCCATTCATCCCCACAATGTCATTGTCCACGGCATAGGCAGCCAGTGTGTTTCCACAACACAATAAACACATAGGTTATTGTGCCCTGCAACAATACAAGGCCACGATTTGCTATGCTTTAGCTTCATCCCGTCCCATCTCCCTCTCTCTGTGCGACACCCTCATCCTCGTGCACCTGCCTCCCTCCGCCTTTCTCACTCCGTGCCTTTTCCTCGCTTTCTTCCTCTCTATCTCCCTCCTCCCCTTCATCATCTCTCTGTGGCTGCTTTTCTCGTGCCAGCTTGTTGAACTGTAACTAATACAGACAGAGAGAGAAGGAGAGGAAAACAGAGGGGCAGGGGTCGGGAGATATGAGGGGGAAAACACAAATCCTACCCAACTTACAGAAGATTTGATGATAATTTTAATGTTTGCAAAGACTCCTTATTCATTGGATAGCAGCACTTATTTTAAGTGAACGTGTGCAGGTCTTTGTTATTAGCAGACTACATTACCGCAAATCATCCTGAATTAGGAGACACAGAAATCTATCGTATAAAATACTATCCATGACGTTTGGATTTTGCTCCTGCTCTATAAAGCTCTTAATAGTCCAGTCCTAAATGATTCATTATATCTGAGATATGTCAAATGCACCCAGATCATCTTCCACTTTCTATGCCTTTTTTTATCACTCTCTGCTACACCTTTGAAGTTCCTTTGCACAAGTTGTGGTGCTACAAATAAACTTGAACTCACCAGTGTAGGTCCAGGTAATTTCCTCTGAAAAAGAACAAAAAGAGAAAAAAACTTCAGAAAAACGTTTATCTTTCAGCCATTTAAAGTTCACTGTGGTTCAAAATAGATTTTCAACAAAGAACATTTTAACGCATCACAACAAATATTATATATTTCAAATCACTCTATAATATGTAAGACTTTCATCACTTCTTATCTACTGCTGCTCCTAACATCATTACAGTTCAATTAAAGTGCTCAAGAACTCAAGTCCAACAACTAGTACTCACATTGTAACACCCAAACAAATCCACAACATCAAAACAAAACTATCTAACATGACGCTGATTATTTCGTAGATGAAAAAGCTTACCAGCAGCAGGGGCCGTCGTCCACTGGAAACACAGAAGCATAAGAAGGATACAAAGACCCAAAGAGTCCATGTTAGCCCTTCTTGCCCATACACAGAAATGAATGAAAGTGAACAGGGAGATGAGGAGCAAGTGAGAGGGAGAGAGAGGGAGAGAGAAAGAAAGGGTAGGGGGGGATACCAACTAGGTCCAGTGATCCCACCGTCCACAGCTCTGCTAAACAGCGAGAGATTGGATGTTGCATTGCTGGCTCCACTCTGACACATGGGGCATCAGATCAGTTCTCAGCCAGAGAGAGATGGGCCGAAAAGTTTGAAGGGACGAACATGGAGAGAAATCATGGACACAAAGAGGGAGCAGTGGGTGAGATCTAATTCACTGTGAGCTGCTGGGAAACTGAGGGGAACAGGGCAGAGAGAAGGAGAGAATAAAGCGCTGGGAAAAAGAGGCTACTGCAAAATGGGGTACAAAAGATGGGGATGGAGGTCAAAAATTGCATGGATGACAGGAGAGGAATGTGTGAGAAGAAGGCGTTCGTCTGGTAAAAACATGTTTCTGAATTTTTGCTATAGGTGGGTTTTATGAACATACATTTGCATCATCAGAGCATTTAAAAAAAATTAAAAGGTGTATCTTACCTTTTATACAAAGACATTCTAAAAGGGACAATTGACATACTTCTAAACAACAAAAAACAAAGACTGAGAAAACTTAAATAACACAACAACCATTACCAAAAAAAAACTGTCATCGGATAATAAACATGTCAATAATAGACAAGTCAGTACACCAGCATTTCAACTAGGCCATACAAAAAAGAACCATAATATGTATTCCACTTTAAACCAGTTAATTTCCTTTAATCTGGAATGAGTAGGAAATAACCTCATAGTGAATTGGAAGAATAGACCCCATATTCTTCCAAATATATTGGAAGGGCTTTTAAATGAAAGTCAGATGTTTTGAAGTTGTATCAGTTTAACAATACATTTCATTTATCCTTTTTTGTTCCCAAAACGTAACTAGCAAAAACTCAACATGGGAAAAAATAACTGACATAAAGAGAAGGAAAAAAGTTTTCCAAGTATGAATAGATGACTATGACGCGGTTAACAATATGTGAGCATTCAATTAAAGAGTGATCTTCCATTAATGTTGTTTTATTTGCAGAATTGTATTCTGTATACCGTTTTACGTCAGCTTAATTTGTCAATTACATTTTTCATATGAAATATAGCTAGTTAATGGACTACTTATGTTACGGACCTCCTTTATATACTGTTCATCTTATGCTGTTAATTGATTTCTCTATCTTATTTTACATTTGTAGATATTTGTAATTTTAATTGAGAGTGCTTTGGTACAATAATTGATAGTATATCATTCTGTCGTTTCTATACAAATAACATGGGATTTAAATTATTTTCAGTGGTCTGAAGAGGTCATTTCTAACCTAGTTGTGACCCCTTGTGTTGGAAACCACTGTGCTGTAGCAAAGGGCATTTCAAACAAATGACGCTATACAATAATTGTGCTAAATGTTGGCCAGTCTACGCATTTACATATTTACATAACACATATTAAATAACAGATTAAATGTATATCATGTGTTTTAATTATGTTTGTGTAGTATGACAAGTCAGAGAAGTGTGAAAAAGGTCTGTTATATTCATCCTCAATTCTGTGCACGTGCAGATGCAGTGTATGGTATTTTTATTGTGTATGAGCAATCAACTGTCATTGTTAGGATTGCATACATTTGCATCTTTCTGTGCAGGAAAATTATTTTGCATGTCGTTGTAGTCCTAAATTAAGTCGTATGTTATCAATTCACAGTTATTATTTGTTTCGATCAAAAGGTTACATAAACTGAACATAATGTGTATGCATTTATTGGACTAATCAAGGTTTGAATTAGACTGAATGCTTTGAGTCATTAAAGATGTGCAACGACTCTGACATATGGTTTGAACACGAGGGGGAGCCATCTCCACGCGACAGTCTATGGGCGCATGCTTTATATACAGTCTATGGGCGCATGGCTTATTCGGAAAAATCCACCCTAAAACTGAATTGACACTCTGCCATCACTTCATAGTGTATAACATTATTAATATTTTTAACAATAAACAACCACAACTCTGGAACTACTCCACAGTGAGCGGATAATGGAACAACGGTAGTCATTTTGATGGGAAATGGAGATTGATTGCAAAAAGTATTTGGATGGTACATACTACATACATCCCATGGCTATACTGTATCTAAGCACACGTGAGTCCTTCGCTGATTCAGTGTCAGTCAGACTGCTGAAAACTGCCACCCGATTACGTCATCAATTAAAGTTTTGCTGCATTGTTTATGTTTAGCTGTAAATTGTAAATGTAAAGGAATTTATTTAGACTTTTTCATTGAATCCATGCAATCAATGCATTTTGCAATAATTTGCACATTCAATCCTTTGGAGTATATCTGTTAATTGTGTGATTTCTATTTTATGAATCATGAGATGTTCAGTACTTAATATTTATATTTTATAATTCACTGCATTCTATTTCGCTGTAAATTACTGCTTTATTTTATTGCTATCTAACTATATTTTATTACAGTGTCCTTAAAGATTTTTTGTTTTATATTAGATTTTTTGTTTTATATGGAGAGTGTTTGTTTTATATTTTATGTATGCACCATGACATCAAGTCAAATTCCTCGTATGTGTGAACCTACCTGGCAATAAACCCGTTTCTGATTCTGATTCTGATTAATGTACCTTTTGTAGTGTTATGCAACAAAAACTATCAAGGCAAATCCCTCGGCAATAAAACAGATTCTGAATCAAAAAAATGTTTAGGGTGGATCTTCCTCCCTATAGAATATCAAATGCAGTCTTTTGATCTATAGATTACATCATATTCAGGAGTAGAGGATATATGTATCCCTTAAAATAAAATGTCAATAGGTTTACATCACCTGCTGCAATGTGTATGGTTACTCAAGAAGAGCCATTCTCGTCTTTAAATAACAGACAGGTAGATGGATGGATAGATAGATGGATGGATGGATAGATAGATAGATAGATAGATAGATAGATAGATAGATAGATAGATAGATAGATAGATAGATAGATAGATAGATAGATAGATAGATAGATAGATAGATAGATAGATAGATAGATAGATAGATAGATAGATAGATAGATAGATAGATAGATAGATAGATAGATAGATAGATAGATAGATAGATAGATAGATGGATGGATGGATGGATGGATGGATGGATGGATGGATGGATGGATGGATGGATGGATGGATGGATGGATGGATGGATGGATGGATGGATGGATGGATGGATGATAGATAGATAGATAGATAGATAGATAGATAGATAGATAGATGGATGGATGGATGGATGGATGGATGGATAGATGGATGGATGGATGGATAGATAGATAGATAGATAGATAGATAGATTTCCTATAGCCTAATTTTTGTAATCCCATCACGAGGTAATTTACGTAGAGTATTACTCTTATTTATATTATTTTTATTTAATAACAGGCCTGTAAAAATGTACGTTAACACATTCGTGACGTTATGACTAATTTCCTCACAAGAGCTCGAATCTCTGGCACTATAAATCCACAGTTGTATCTGTTCTCCGCTCCATCTTTTCACACTGTGTAGGCTACAAGGGCCCGTTCTCATTTCATCAAATGTCCCTCCTCGACTCCCCTCCTCGACTCCTATCCTCGAGACTTAGTCCCGCCCACAGGAGATGCGAGCGGAGGAGCCGAGGAGGGGAGCCGAGGAGAGAGGAGGGGAAGCAGCAGGCGGTTAGAGAAATGAGAACTCCTCTCCTCTGAGCGGTCATTTTAAAGAGACGTCCATTAATGATGACAGGAGGCACAGCAGCCCTCTGTCTGATGGACAGATGTGTTCATGATGACTTATATATTTACTTTGAATTCATTCACAGTGCGGTATAATGAGACAATAACAGGCTACAGATGCGGACATACACACAGACACACACACACACACACACACACACACACACACACACACACACACACACACACACACACACACACACACACACATATGTATATATTTATATAAATATATACAATTTCAGAATCAAACAGAGCACTCTCATAATAACGTAACACTATCAGAGACTGGATATATCCCCCCCTCTCTGATCGCTACAATGAGGGAAATAAATGACGGGCCAAAAGTTTTATTTACAAGTATTACAAGTAAGCAGAGGACACCAAACCAACTGAGACCTGTCTTCCGCTGCATCTACGCACACACTGTACCACACACACCTACACCACACACGCACCTTCAGCTCCTAAAGCATATAATCAGGCTACAGCCGTTGTGTATTTTATTATGTGAAGCACTAAATGGTTTTAGAAAAATATCGACTTTGTTTGTAGATATCTACTAAACTAAAGCAAATAAAGAGAGTAGGCCTGTTATACTGAGTGACATATATTATACACACTGCTCTGCTTTCTGCACGGACCTCACAGCTGTTCTCACTGTAAACATCGCGTCGCGATGAAAGCAGTTAATAAAATAATATCCAGGGGATGCATGCAGAGCTGTCATTGGCTGAGATAAGTCCGGCTGTGCGTCTCGACTCTTTGAAACATCACTGTTGCCGGAAATGCATCCACGAAGGAGCCGTGGAGGACCGTGGAGGACCCATCAGTGTATCCTCGGTTATAGCTCCTCCAGAGAGCCTCCTTGACGCTCGATGCTCGGTCCTCGATGTGCATTTCGAGAAATGAGATGTCCTTCAACATGGCGCGCTAAAATTCATTTCCGGGTCACTACCGGAGGACCGAGGAGTCGAGGAGTCGAGGAGGGACATTTGATGAAATGAGAATGGGCCCAAGTCGGTCAAACGTGAAGCACTTCAGCCAAATTATGCAACAGCGAGAACCTTTGCGGGCCTCCCATTGGTCGCTCATGAGCCCATTGAGGGGCGTGGTTTGAGAACATGTCTACACGCTATTGGCCGCACGTGGACTGGATCATATTGTCTATGTGTATATAATGTAAAAAAAGCTTGAAGGATTTGGTATTGACAGTGACATATAACATGTTTAATGCTGCACATTTGTAAACAATTATCTATTAATACTGTGCCTGCTTGTCGGTGCATTAAATATAAACCAGTCACTGAGGATTATGCAAAGAAAGGGAGTTTATATTTCACCTTGTTTCTTTTTCTAAGTTGTTTAACTATAGTATGCCATGAGTAATTCAAATTCCTCTATTGTAGCCAGAGAGTCTGACAGGTGGAATGAGGACACAGCAACATTGTGCAATTTTTTGAAAACTGTCCTGGTTTGCAGTTGAAAAAGTATATGTTGCTCGAACTATGCAAGGAGAATGTAGAGACAGTTGAGTGATAAGACTCTGTTTCCCCTCAGGCGGATCAGGTTTCTGTTGAGGTGCCTCGCTCTGGCCACACCTGCTTGTGCGTTTGGCCTTAAAGGAATTCCTGCATGCTTTCACTGCCCGAAGCTTGCATACTTTCACAATGAGTAAGACCTTGAGACGGACATCTCCAGGGTAAATTCATTACAGGAAAATTAAACAATATTATTTTCAACATGATAGTTTTATCAGTCGTGTCCTGATATGAACCACAGATTCATTTACTACACGTTCTTCGTGTCACCTGAGGACACAAACCTCAGCGGTGAATCTAAACATTAATTGCACTGCAGTGTAACTTCATCTGCAAAATATCCAGTTTATTTCAGATGTTGGTCATTAGTTTCCACCTTGAGTAACCCAACAGAAACAGGCTTTATTTTCAATATTATAGGCCAGTTTGAAGCAGTGCACTTTGACCCACTTCATTGAAAAAATAACCATCCATAGGCGTCGGTTTGATGTTCACTCCTTTTTATTTATCTTTTCTATTTATTGTAAGACAGATAGTAATTCATGGTTACAACTGTATCAATGTTTTTCCTCCATTTCTCTCTTTTTTGTCAAGTTGACTACAATTATATTGCCAAGCATGTCAATACAAGGAGAAGGTATAACGAGAAGCATAGTGACACAAATAACAAACCAGGTGGGGGATGGGACGAAAAGAAGATGGGAATGGTGGGGGTGGTCTTCAACACCCATGAACTCAGAGTAGGTTCAATAGGTTGAGAGGAATGCTGTGGGGGTGGGAGAGCTTTTTCTATTGACCTGGACCCTGTTACATACACATATACACAAACACATACCCTCTTCCTTGGTTTACTATTACCCAAGGTTAAGCATTCATGTTTTTGGACAATAAGAATTCCTGCTTTGCTCACCTGCTGTTGAGCAAGGCTCAAAGAAAGGTCATGTCATTCAAACAAGGGCATTGCTTGTTGTTGTGTGTGTGTGTGTGTGTGTGTGAGAGTGTGCACGTGTTGAAGAGTGAGTGCAGTGGGTTTATGTATGTTGTATGTATAGCGGGGGATGGGAAGCCCCTTCTTCCCTGACTTTGTCATGTGTGGAGCTTAGAGGCCTTGACCACTCCTGATGCTTTAACCTGACATTTCACATCTAAAAATACCAGTAAAATCCTGCATTATAACCGACCTGTGATTAAAGTCTTACTGGGAGAGAAAATACCAATACATATGATGAGTATGGGACAGATAATGCGTGTGTGTGTGTGTCGTCCATACATATTGACTAGTGGTTGCATACAGCAATGCATGGGAGGGTCGGTGAGTTCTCTCTGTAGTAACCTTAAGTAGAGGGGGAAGGTGCTTCACAAACATACATCCCAGAGCTGGAAACTGATTGGTGCATGATTGTAAGACCATTGTGACTTACATTTTGAGGTAGTGATCTTAATTTATGACACATTGACGAAACATCGTTCACCCTAACATTGGACGGGTTAAGAGGCCTCCATCACTCCTAATTCTTTAATCTGACATTTCATATTTAAAAATACCAGTCAAATCTAGCCATATAACTTACTAGGAGAGTAAATACATATGATGAGTAAGATAAAAAATACTTTATTGCACGCTGTTGGGAAATTCAGGTTTTCAATAATAGGTATTCAGTAACAGAATAGGAGTGAAACACGGGAAAGGACAGATGAGGTCACACAAGGATAGGAAGTAAAAAAAAATAATAATAATTAACATGTGAGTAGCAGTATGAATAAGAAAAATAACAATAACATAAGGTGGAAGACTAAGAAGCTAAATGTACCAATACAGATAAGGTGTATCTGTGTGTGTGGTCTACACATATTGACATGTAGTGGTTGCATACGGCAATGCATGGGAGGTTGGTGAGTTCACTCTGTAACCTTAGGAAGAGGGGCAAGCTGCTCCATGACCCCACATCGCAGAGCTAGAAACAGACCTGCTGCATAACTGTAAAATCTTTGTCACTTACATTTGGAGGTAGCGATCTTAATTCTAACTAAAAGATACAATGACAAAAATCCTTCACCCTAAAATTGGACGGGCTTAGAAGCCTCCACTGCTACTCATTCTTTAATCGGAAATGTCCTATTTGAAAATACCAGTAAAATCCAGCATTGCTACACTACATGTGATTACAGTCTTACTAGGAGAGAAAATACCAATACATATCAAGATTGAGATAAAAAAAAGATCTTAATTAATCACTGTAGGAAAATTCAGGTGTCATAGCAGCGATAAAATAAGAAGTAAACACAGGATAGTACAGATGATGATTACGAATAACAACAATAACATAAGATAAAAAGTAAGTCATTTACAAACAGATAATTAAATGTATACATATAAATGCAAGACAGTTAAGGTGTGTGTGTGTGTGTGTGTGTGTGTGTGTGTGTGTGTGTGTGTGTGTGTGTGGAATATACATATTGACATGTTTGCATACAGCAATGCATGGGTGGGTCCGTGAGTTCACTCTGTAGTAACCTTAAGTAGAGGGGGAAGGTGCTACATGACCATAAATCCACAGAGCTGGAAACTTACTGCTGCTGATTGTGAAACCCGTGTCACTTAAATGTTGTCTTAAAAAGTCGTACTTTAACTATAGAGCCACAATAAAAACAAAATAGAATACAATATTACATTTCTAATAAAGAAAATCTACTTTTATCTCATGCTTTCACGTTTTAACACTCGTTTTCTTCCCACCTGTGTTCTCTAGTTCTGAACAATGACAACAATTTTTACGTGAGAGTATTTGTGGCACACAACATGTGAGCCACAAAGCCGGTTTGTCAGTTAAACTTACGAAGCAACTGAAGAAATTGCAGAAAATGTCTTCAAGTGAAACACCAAAAAATAAACAAACTAAACAATTTATCAGTAACATCAGTGACAGTTATATTAGCAAAGATGTCTCCAATAGGGTTAAGCATTGTGTTTTGACAATAGGTTAATAGGTATTTGCTTCTATAGGATCTTCAAGTAAGGTATAGGCTTATTTGTGTCTGAGTTAAATGTATTTGGAAAAACTGAAAAAAGTAAGAGGAATCCATGGAGTTGCGTATTAGAATTATTTGGTTATAAAGTGGAATTGTGTCATTGTCGAATCAATAGGGAAATATAGTTAAAGAAAAACAGGGTGTGTTGTACTGGGTCAAATAGTTTGTGATGTGAATGTAATAAATCAGGTTCTCTTCCAGGATAGGACATGTAGGCAAGTCGAATAAGAATGTCCAACTCTTTGGTATTGTCTTGCAGTCTGAAAAGCATTCAAGGCACCGTAGTGTATGTTAAAATCCTAGTTATCTTTGTATCAAAAATGATTTTCACTTGGCCTAAAAAAAAAGTGAGTGCCTCATATGCTTGGCTGCCTCAGCACATTAAATTAATTAAAGAAAGCTTTCATTATTTTACTATGTGACATTTTGATAATGCCATGGTCTGTGTGGTGACGTTCGGCTGTACCCAGTTTTAAAAAATGATGTCAGCCATTAAATGATATTCTCTCTCGGACACATAGGTCAAAGTCGAGTATTGTAACAATCATGTGAGCATTGGTTTAAAGGTGACCTATCATGCAAAATGCACTTTTGCACGTCTTTTCTACATGAATATGTGTCCCCGGTGTTCCAGGGAACTCACCAAGTGTCAGAAAACACAACCCTCTCTATTTTCCTCCATACCCAAATCTCTAAAAAAGGGGCTGCAACGGATCTGATAAAAACTGATCCAGATTTGAACACTTTACTGACGTCAGGAAAGTGGCGCTACGGCTATTGGGCCAACTCCCAAAATGTATTTCCTTTTTAATATGTTATTATTATGTATTACTAATATATTATATTATTTTAATAAGGTTCCTTCTTTCATTGAATATTTGTTTAATTTTACATTTATTTTAAAAATCTTAAAATGATGTACTGCAAATGAAATCCCACATAGCCAGATTTGTAAGATTTCTAATTAATGTTGACCTTTTTAAAAATGTATTTTTCCAATTTCATGTATAAACACAAGAAAATATGAATTATTTTGGTTCTCAACCATCTTAAAAGTCGGCTGAAAATCAAAGGAAAAATGTTAAATTTAGAAAATTTCAAGATTCAAAATATGAATCACTATACAGATTGAATGGTTAAGAATCAACAGCATATAACAGGTCCTCTGCTATATAACACTAATGTCTAATGTACTAGTGTATACTGCATACTTCTGTATACTTATATAGCAAAATATGCTGTATTAATTATCATGCACCAATTGACGTGGTGAAGATTAATATTAATTGAATTGCAGATTGGACAGAGAAGTGTTATAGGGGGTGAATGAGGGAGAGAAGATATTCAGGTCCTTTTATTCACAGAACAAAAAAAGAAACTAGTCTCCCCAATTGCATGATAAAAGAAGGTTTAAAAAAGAGTCTGAAAGAAAAAGAGAGTGACATTTGAATCAAAGAAGGTGAATTTCAATGGCAAGGAGAGGAATGCTTTAGAAAACAGACAACACCAAAATGTCAGTAGTGTGCTAAAAACATCTCAAAACATATATTAGTGATCGCAGATTTTGCATATTTTAGAGTTCATAACAGGCATGCATTTGACCCCACAATGCATATATGGACTATACAGTGTTTGAAAGCCATGGCTCATTGTTTGCACACACACAATGTGAGGAGGGGACTTTACATGAGTGATATGAACACATACCACATCTCCTCCCCACTTGCCCCTCTAATCTTGCCTCTCCCCCCTGCCCCTCACTGCTCTCCACAGCAAAGCCCCGACCCACGACAAGAGTGAGTCCCGCGGCCCCGCCACAGGTCGCCATGGATGTCTCCATGGTAACTGGAGGCCGAAAATTCTGCCCCCCTGTCCCTGCTCTACCTCTCCTGGCATGCCATCTCTGTCCTGAATACAGGCAAGGACACACACACACACACACACACACACGCACACACACACACACTCACACACACACACACACACACACACACACACACACACACACACACACACACACACACACACACACACACACACACACACACACACACACACACACACACACATCCCTGTCTTTATTGCATTCTGGGGGTACCTGACCAGACCATCACTTTTGGGATCCACCCTTTCTGAAGGTTGTACAGCACTGTAAAAAATCAGGCAGAATCCTGAAGTGGACACAAACAAAGATTTCACTTCAAATTATCAATCAGAGAAAGTAGAGGTCACTGACCGGACTATAACCCGTTTCATGGGGTCTTGTCAGGTACAGAGTTACAGGAGGGGTCCATATATACACACTGTCTAGCTTTTAGTCATGTGTGGGCTCCAAAAATACACTGTCTGGTTTAAAACATTAGTGGGGTCACTTTGCACACTGTATTACTAAACTTACTTTAGGTAACAATGAAACACCTTTGACTGTCAAAGTGAGGGCTATCATGATGCAGAATGATTTTCACCTTTAGTGTCAACATGTAGCTTCTGTTGAGTGACACAATTATATTGAATTCCAATGTACTGATAGCATTTTAATTAATATTTAAGCTATTATAGTAATGTTTTTTATTAGTCTATTTACCCACTGTTACACTGGGATGTCTGAACTCGTGAATGAGACTCACAGTACATTTACTGAATTTGCATCAGTTTCCTTCTTTTTAAATAAAGAGGGGTTTGTGTTCTAAGTGTTAATTATTGAAGCCATATAAGTCATGCTTATAAGGCTATTCTGCTTAAATAGTAATTGTAATTTCCATTTAAGCAATACAATGTTATTATAGAGCTTTCCAGTAAATACAAGGAGATTGTCGTTATTAGACTTTTAATTTTCAAAAGAAGAACTGTATTCAGTGTACACAAAAAGGTATCGCCATTTAAGAACGGCATTATTATATAACAGAGGTCCCAAAAAGGACTTCAAAAACAACTTGTGGCTGATTTAAATGAGGGTGTAAGGTCACTGGAAGAATTTAACCTTCAAAACTTTTATGTTAGACATGAAGGGAGATTACTTAAGTAATGATATGCGATTCAAAGGTAATGACACAATAAAATGGTAGATACAGACGAGGACACCAGATGTGATATTTGGGACATTGAAAGAAATAAGGAAATTGAAAGTGTGAAAAGGGACAAGATTAAATTGTGTTAAGAAAAAAACAAGATAATATGAGAAACTAGAAGAGATGATAAGGTAGTTGAGATGAAAGGAAGATTACAAAAAAGAGATGAGATTTAGGCTGGTGCCCCACAAGGACGAAAACGGGTTGTATCCGCATATTTCTCTTGCGTATAGCCCTTTTTGCCACACGAGGCCGTAACTAAACGATAGAAACGGACCCCGCAAACGATAACGGGTCCCAAGGTGGATAGATCTGCAAACGGAGCGCTCTGGGGGGTCCAACGGCTCCGTGTGATCGCCCCTATACGATCATTTTCTGATAATGATGACGCAATAGCCCCGCCTCTGCTGCTCACCCCCGCGTCAAAGTACACTGCACACTGAATTCAGATTATTTATCTTTCTCTCGATATGGACATAAACGCGAGTGAAGTCTAATCTGACAGGACGGAGACACGCAGCTCCTCCCGCTGTGATGCAGCGGGAGCAAAACACACACTTCAAGTCAGATCATCACCCTTAGCTATTTTAATTACCTCTCAAACTACCTAAACTAGTTATAAATATGTTTATTTTTACTGTCGGGTCACTCATTACTGGATCAGCTGCTGCATGAGACAGACGCTGACGCTGAATTTAACACACGTTGACCGGCGAAAAACTCTGCCCGGTTCCGTCGGCTCCCACCAAGGAGAATAAACAGAAGTGCAGCCATGACAACCATTCTTCTTCGCTGCTTTTGTGGAGGAAGTTGCTGCTTTTGTGGAGGAAGTTACAGCGCCACGTACAGGCTCGGCATATGTACTGCAGCTTTTCCAGCGGTTGGAGCTAAACGGAGCTGTCTCGTGTGGCAAGACACTATCCGGTGTCTATTGCGTGTGGACGGAAGCTTTTTTTGCGAAAGTTTCAGAGGAGAATATCTCAAAACCTCACAAATAAACGCACCAAAACTAACTGCATAAGCCTGGTGCTAAACTAGGTATACATTTTCTAATGCGTTTAAAATAACCCTTTTACATTGGATTGAAACAAAGAAAAATTGCTTTCAATATTACACCAGTAACTGAAAATGCGAGAGAGCAAATAAGAGGATGCAAAATGTAATGTTATATATTCAAAAGAGTTGACATTATACACAAGCAGATCTAAAAGATGTCAGTGTAGAACCATGAAACATTACATCAACCATGGAAGAGCATTCAGTAACAAAGTATGGTCTAAAAAGTTGACCTTTTTGCCTTCTCTGGGTCTGTGGTTGAACGGCTGGTGGAGGTGTCATGGGGCCCTGTTGCAATGCTTCATCTGTATTGCTCCCATCTCTCATTGTTGTTTTATTCTCCTCCATCTGAGTGGATGTGACTTGACCCTCTGAAAACCAGATATACAAAATAATCAATTATGTGTTGCAAAATGAGTAAGGAGGTATTGGATAATGTTTATATGACTCATAATCATTCTTAATTTTGATATGTGTAAGTTGGCTCTGATATCTGCTATAAAGGTGTTGCCTCATGTAACTCAAACAGTTAAAAAGAGGTGTAGGTGAAGTCTGGGAGCATGAATTGACCTCTCACGTACAGTTGGTATGACTGGTACAAAGCAAACTGAGCTAGCGTTAGAGCACACATGTCAAACATGATGTTTCCTTCAGTTTATGGACAGAAAAATAGAAAGAAGTGTAGTTTAATGTGGTTCTAGTAACACAGTTACGTGGACCCCACAACAACAGCACCCCTGACATGTGTGTGTGAGAGTATTCTGCTAAAGGCCCCCTGACTGGACCCCATTTAATCAGAAAAACCTGACTGTGTTCAGCAGCACAAATTCAGAGATACACTGATCTACAGAAAAGCCAATTGAACCATCAAATGCCAATACCAAATATCAATAAAACAGGCAAGTGTTAAATACTGAATTATTAGGGAAATTAAGACAAGGGGAAAATCCATTGAAGAAGTACCTGTGTGTTGGAGATTGAAGATCTCTGAGGAGCTGGCTCACTCGTACTGGGGATCTCAGCCTCAGAAGACTCGGTGGCAGTAGCTTGCTCTCCAACCTGAAGAATAATTCAACAGTATTAATATATTGTTTCAATGCAACAACACTAAACATAAACAGAAAACTTACTCAAAATGAGTAAGGAGGTATAGTTTAAAGTTTCGGTTAGTCATACTTATTCTTATTTTAATATGTTAAGTTGTCTCTGATATCTGCTATAAAGGTGTTGCCTCATGTAACTCAAACATTTAAAAAGAGGTGTAGGTGAAGTCTGGGAGCATGAATTGACCTCTCACGTACAGTTGGTATGACTGGTACAAAGCAAACTGAGCTAGCGTTAGAGCACACATGTCAAACATGATGTTTCCTTCAGTTTATGGACAGAAAAATAGAAAGAAGTGTAGTTTAATGTGGTTCTTGTAACACAGTTACGTGGACCCCACAACAACAGTACCCCTGACATGTGTGTGTGAGAGTATTTTGCTAAAGGGTGAGACTACTCCTCTGAAGGCCCCCTGACTGGACCCTATTTAATCAGAAAAACCTGACTGTGTTCAGCAGCACACATTCAGAGATACACTGATCTACAGAAAAGCCAATTGAACCATCAAATGCCAATACCAAATATCAATAAAACAGGCAATTGTTAAATACTGAATTATTAGGGAAATTATGTCAAGGGGAAAATCCATTGAAGATGTACCTGTGTGTTGGAGATTGAAGATCTCTGAGGAGCTGGCTCACTAGTACTGGGGATCTCAGCCTCAGAAGACTCGGTGGCAGTAGCTTGCTCTCCAACCTGAAGAATAATTCAACAGTATTAATATATTGTTTCAATGCAACAACAATAAACAGAAACAGAAAACCTACTCAAAATGAGTAAGTAGGTATTGGATAATGTTTATATGACTCACAATCATTCTTTATTTTGATATGTGTAAGTTGGCTCTGATGTCTGCTATAAAGGTGTTGCCTCATGTAACTCAAACATTTAAAAAGAGGTGTAGGTGAAGTCTGGGAGCATGAATTGACCTCTCACGTACAGTTGGTATGACTGGTACAAAGCAAACTGAGCTAGCGTTAGAGCACACATGTCAAACATGATGTTTCCTTCAGTTTATGGTCAGAAAAACAGAAATAAGTATAGTTTAATGTGGTTCTAGTAACACAGTTACGTGGACCCCACAACAACAGCACCCCTGACATGTGTGTGTGAGAATATTCTGCTAAAGGCCCCCTGACTGGACCCCATTTAATCAGAAAAACCTGACTGTGTTCAGCAGCACAAATTCAGAGATACACTGATCTACAGAAAAGCCAATTGAACCATCAAATGCCAATACCAAATATCAATAAAACAGGCAAGTGTTAAATACTGAATTATTAGGGAAATTAAGACAAGGGGAAAATCCATTGAAGAAGTACCTGTGTGTTGGAGATTGAAGATCTCTGAGGAGCTGGCTCACTCGTACTGGGGATCTCAGCCTCAGAAGACTCTGTGGCAGTAGCTTGCTCTCCAACCTGAAGAATAATTCAACAGTATTAATATATTGTTTCAATGCAACAACACTAAACATAAACAGAAAACTTACTCAAAATGAGTAAGGAGGTATAGTTTAAAGTTTCGGTGAGTCATACTTATTCTTATTTTAATATGTTAAGTTGTCTCTGATATCTGCTATAAAGGTGTTGCCTCATGTAACTCAAACATTTAAAAAGAGGTGTAGGTGAAGTCTGGGAGCATGAATTGACCTCTCACGTACAGTTGGTATGACTGGTACAAAGCAAACTGAGCTAGCGTTAGAGCACACATGTCAAACATGATGTTTCCTTCAGTTTATGGACAGAAAAATAGAAAGAAGTGTAGTTTAATGTGGTTCTAGTAACACAGTTACGTGGACCCCACAACAACAGCACCCCTGACATGTGTGTGTGAGAGTATTCTGCTAAAGGGTGAGACTACTCCTCTGAAGGCCCCCTGACTGGACCCCATTTAATCAGAAAAACCTGACTGTGTTCAGCAGCACACATTCAGAGATACACTGATCTACAGAAAAGCCAATTGAACCATCAAATGCCAATACCAAATATCAATAAAACAGGCAATTGTTAAATACTGAATTATTAGGGAAATTAAGTCAAGGGGAAAATCCATTGAAGAAGTACCTGTGTGTTGGAGATTGAAGATCTCTGAGGAGCTGGCTCACTAGTACTGGGGATCTCAGCCTCAGAAGACTCGGTGGCAGTAGCTTGCTCTCCAACCTGAAGAATAATTCAACAGTATTAATATATTGTTTCAATGCAACAACAATAAACATAAACAGAAAACCTACTCAAAATGAGTAAGTAGGTATTGGATAATGTTTATATGACTCACAATCATTCTTTATTTTGATATGTGTAAGTTGGCTCTGATATCTGCTATAAAGGTGTTGCCTCATGTAACTCAAACAGTTAAAAAGAGGTGTAGGTGAAGTCTGGGAGCATGAATTGACCTCTCACCAACAGTTGGTATGACTGGTACAAAGCAAACTGAGCTAACGTTAGAGCACACATGTCAAACATGATGTTTCCTTCAGTTTATGGTCAGAAAAACAGAAATAAGTATAGTTTAATGTGGTTCTAGTAACACAGTTACGTGGACCCCACAACAACAGCACCCCTGACATGTGTGTGTGAGAATATTCTGCTAAAGGCCCCCTGACTGGACCCCATTTAATCAGAAAAACCTGACTGTGTTCAGCAGCACAAATTCAGAGATACACTGATCTACAGAAAAGCCAATTGAACCATCAAATGCCAATACCAAATATCAATAAAACAGGCAAGTGTTAAATACTGAATTATTAGGGAAATTATGTCAAGGGGAAAATCCATTGAAGAAGTACCTGTGTGTTGGAGATTGAAGATCTCTGAGGAGCTGGCTCACTCGTACTGGGGATCTCAGCCTCAGAAGACTCTGTGGCAGTAGCTTGCTCTCCAACCTGAAGAATAATTCAACAGTATTAATATATTGTTTCAATGCAAAAACACTAAACATAAACAGAAAACTTACTCAAAATGAGTAAGGAGGTATAGTTTAAAGTTTCGGTTAGTCATACTTATTCTTATTTTAATATGTTAAGTTGTCTCTGATGTCTGCTATAAAGGTGTTGCCTCATGTAACTCAAACAGTTAAAAAGAGGTGTAGGTGAAGTCTGGGAGCATGAATTGACCTCTCACGTACAGTTGGTATGACTGGTACAAAGCAAACTGAGCTAGCGTTAGAGCACACATGTCAAACATGATGTTTCCTTCAGTTTATGGACAGAAAAATAGAAAGAAGTGTAGTTTAATGTGGTTCTAGTAACACAGTTACGTGGACCCCACAACAACAGCACCCCTGACATGTGTGTGTGAGAGTATTCTGCTAAAGGGTGAGACTACTCCTCTGAAGGCCCCCTGACTGGACCCCATTTAATCAGAAAAACCTGACTGTGTTCAGCAGCACACATTCAGAGATACACTGATCTACAGAAAAGCCAATTGAACCATCAAATGCCAATACCAAATATCAATAAAACAGGCAATTGTTAAATACTGAATTATTAGGGAAATTATGTCAAGGGGAAAATCCATTGAAGAAGTACCTGTGTGTTGGAGATTGAAGATCTCTGAGGAGCTGGCTCACTAGTACTGGGGATCTCAGCCTCAGAAGACTCGGTGGCAGTAGCTTGCTCTCCAACCTGAAGAATAATTCAACAGTATTAATATATTGTTTCAATGCAACAACAATAAACAGAAACAGAAAACCTACTCAAAATGAGTAAGTAGGTATTGGATAATGTTTATATGACTCACAATCATTCTTTATTTTGATATGTGTAAGTTGGCTCTGATATCTGCTATAAAGGTGTTGCCTCATGTAACTCAAACAGTTAAAAAGAGGTGTAGGTGAAGTCTGGGAGCATGAATTGACCTCTCACGTACAGTTGGTATGACTGGTACAAAGCAAACTGAGCTAGCGTTAGAGCACACATGTCAAACATGATGTTTCCTTCAGTTTATGGTCAGAAAAACAGAAATAAGTATAGTTTAATGTGGTTCTAGTAACACAGTTACGTGGACCCCACAACAACAGCACCCCTGACATGTGTGTGTGAGAATATTCTGCTAAAGGCCCCCTGACTGGACCCCATTTAATCAGAAAAACCTGACTGTGTTCAGCAGCACAAATTCAGAGATACACTGATCTACAGAAAAGCCAATTGAACCATCAAATGCCAATACCAAATATCAATAAAACAGGCAAGTGTTAAATACTGAATTATTAGGGAAATTATGTCAAGGGGAAAATCCATTGAAGAAGTACCTGTGTGTTGGAGATTGAAGATCTCTGAGGAGCTGGCTCACTCGTACTGGGGATCTCAGCCTCAGAAGACTCGGTGGCAGTAGCTTGCTCTCCAACCTGAAGAATAATTCAACAGTATTAATATATTGTTTCAATGCAAAAACACTAAACATAAACAGAAAACTTACTCAAAATGAGTAAGGAGGTATAGTTTAAAGTTTCGGTTAGTCATACTTATTCTTATTTTAATATGTTAAGTTGTCTCTGATGTCTGCTATAAAGGTGTTGCCTCATGTAACTCAAACAGTTAAAAAGAGGTGTAGGTGAAGTCTGGGAGCATGAATTGACCTCTCACGTACAGTTGGTATGACTGGTACAAAGCAAACTGAGCTAGCGTTAGAGCACACATGTCAAACATGATGTTTCCTTCAGTTTATGGACAGAAAAATAGAAAGAAGTGTAGTTTAATGTGGTTCTAGTAACACAGTTACGTGGACCCCACAACAACAGCACCCCTGACATGTGTGTGTGAGAGTATTCTGCTAAAGGGTGAGACTACTCCTCTGAAGGCCCCCTGACTGGACCCCATTTAATCAGAAAAACCTGACTGTGTTCAGCAGCACACATTCAGAGATACACTGATCTACAGAAAAGCCAATTGAACCATCAAATGCCAATACCAAATATCAATAAAACAGGCAATTGTTAAATACTGAATTATTAGGGAAATTATGTCAAGGGGAAAATCCATTGAAGAAGTACCTGTGTGTTGGAGATTGAAGATCTCTGAGGAGCTGGCTCACTAGTACTGGGGATCTCAGCCTCAGAAGACTCGGTGGCAGTAGCTTGCTCTCCAACCTGAAGAATAATTCAACAGTATTAATATATTGTTTCAATGCAACAACAATAAACAGAAACAGAAAACCTACTCAAAATGAGTAAGTAGGTATTGGATAATGTTTATATGACTCACAATCATTCTTTATTTTGATATGTGTAAGTTGGCTCTGATATCTGCTATAAAGGTGTTGCCTCATGTAACTCAAACAGTTAAAAAGAGGTGTAGGTGAAGTCTGGGAGCATGAATTGACCTCTCACGTACAGTTGGTATGACTGGTACAAAGCAAACTGAGCTAGCGTTAGAGCACACATGTCAAACATGATGTTTCCTTCAGTTTATGGTCAGAAAAACAGAAATAAGTATAGTTTAATGTGGTTCTAGTAACACAGTTACGTGGACCCCACAACAACAGCACCCCTGACATGTGTGTGTGAGAATATTCTGCTAAAGGCCCCCTGACTGGACCCCATTTAATCAGAAAAACCTGACTGTGTTCAGCAGCACAAATTCAGAGATACACTGATCTACAGAAAAGCCAATTGAACCATCAAATGCCAATACCAAATATCAATAAAACAGGCAAGTGTTAAATACTGAATTATTAGGGAAATTATGTCAAGGGGAAAATCCATTGAAGAAGTACCTGTGTGTTGGAGATTGAAGATCTCTGAGGAGCTGGCTCACTCGTACTGGGGATCTCAGCCTCAGAAGACTCTGTGGCAGTAGCTTGCTCTCCAACCTGAAGAATAATTCAACAGTATTAATATATTGTTTCAATGCAACAACACTAAACATAAACAGAAAACTTACTCAAAATGAGTAAGGAGGTATAGTTTAAAGTTTCGGTGAGTCATACTTATTCATATTTTAATATGTTAAGTTGGCTCTGATGTCTGCTATAAATGTGTTGCCTCATGTAACTCAAACAGTTAAAAAGAGGTGTAGGTGAAGTCTGGGAGCATGAATTGACCTCTCACGTACAGTTGGTATGACTGGTACAAAGCAAACTGAGCTAACGTTAGAGCACACATGTCAAACATGATGTTTCCTTCAGTTTATGGTCAGAAAAACAGAAAGAAGTGTAGTTTAATGTGGTTCTTGTAACAGTTACGTGGACCCCACAACAACAGTACCCCTGACATGTGTGTGTGAGAGTATTTTGCTAAAGGGTGAGACTACTCCTCTGAAGGCCCCCTGACTGGACCCCATTTAATCAGAAAAACCTGACTGTGTTCAGCAGCACACATTCAGAGATACACTGATCTACAGAAAAGCCAATTGAACCATCAAATGCCAATACCAAATATCAATAAAACAGGCAATTGTTAAATACTGAATTATTAGGGAAATTAAGTCAAGGGGAAAATCCATTGAAGAAGTACCTGTGTGTTGGAGATTGAAGATCTCTGAGGAGCTGGCTCACTAGTACTGGGGATCTCAGCCTCAGAAGACTCGGTGGCAGTAGCTTGCTCTCCAACCTGAAGAATAATTCAACAGTATTAATATATTGTTTCAATGCAACAACAATAAACAGAAACAGAAAACCTACTCAAAATGAGTAAGAAGGTATTGGATAATGTTTATATGACTCACAATCATTCTTTATTTTGATATGTGTAAGTTGGCTCTAATATCTGCTATAAATGTGTTGCCTCATGTAACTCAAACAGTTAAAAAGAGGTGTAGGTGAAGTCTGGGAGCATGAATTGACCTCTCACGTACAGTTGGTATGACTGGTACAAAGCAAACTGAGCTAACGTTAGAGCACACATATCAAACATGATGTTTCCTTCAGTTTATGGACAGAAAAATAGAAAGAAGTGTAGTTTAATTTGGTTCTAGTAACACAGTTACGTGGACCCCACAACAACAGCACCCCTGACATGCGTTTGTGAGAGTATTCTGCTAAAGGCCCCCTGACTGGACCCCATTTAATCAGAAAAACCTGACTGTGTTCGGCAGCACAAATTCAGAGATACACCGATTTACAGATACACTGACTGTCCATTCAAATGCTAATAGCAAATATCAATAAAACAGGAAATTGTTAAATACTGAATTATTAGGGAAATGTAGACAAGGGACAAATCCATTGAAGACGTACCTTTGTGTTGGAGATCCGTGAGGGGGGGTTTCCTGCGTCTCAGTCCCGCCCTTTTTTTATCCTATAATCAAAAACCATGAAGCGTTAATGTGACCAGACACCACCATAATTATTGCAATTCATTGAAATCCTTTATGTATTAGACAACTACATCTAGGACACTGTGGGCAGGGTGATGCTGCTGGGTTCCCTTTAGTACACTTGAGCCTTAATAGGTTCTAGCTCAGTTTTAAGCCTTAGTAAAATGAAATAGAAACCCATCCATGTCACTGAAACTAAACTGGGAAAAGAGGACAGCATGGCTGAACACTGCGCCGGAAAAAACTAAACAGTAACATATTGTAAATACATTTAGCAAAACGCTCTACCTTACTTAAGGTTCCAGTGTGATAACAAATGTTAACACTACTTGGATGTCAATAAGATAGATGGATAGAAAGATTGATCCAAACAGGGAAATCACAGTGTTGCAGTAGAAGTAGTTTTTTAAATATAAAGTTAAAACATTTAAAGGAAAAACCATTATTCTTTTATTGATTAACTCACTATTGACTAGTAGTTGAAAATCCCTGTGTCATTAAATGCTCTCTGGTCTAAAAATAACTTTCACTTCTAACTTCATGCACAATCTTTCCTACATGCTATTTTTGGATTCATGATACATTTGAAACAAAGTTTAGAGAAAAAAAAGAAAATCTTCCAGAGTCACATTTGTCACACAGCTGATAGATTGAAGCAGACTAAGCAGGTGTTTCAACGCTAGGTGCTGCTGCTGATGTTAGCAAATTAGCTACGTTAGCTAGCTAGCTAGCATAGACTTATAGCTAGTGTAGCACACTATAACAGTTTTTTACTGAGTTACTTCATGTTTATTGCTACATTTTAAAGCATGCAAACACAGTTTCATAGTCTGAATGTAAGCTATCTGGTTAATGTTTAGTAAAATATGTGCATTTAAAAGTAAAAATGTATAGTCATAACTTACCCTTTCATTAGCAACACTCTCACTGCCAGTGAAGTGCAAAATGAGATCCACATGGTTCTCTCCATTCTCTCCTCATATGGAGCGCTTGTTTTAAACAGTCAGCACATCCTGTAAGGGTGGTCATGCTATCACAATGAGAATTCCTCTCTCCGCCCATCAGGAATGTCCCAATATCTAAATCAAGGTGACCCAATCTGACCATATCATTAAGACAAGGCTATTTATTAAGAACATTTAGATTTGTATTATTTTATATATATATACAGGGATGCAAACTCATCAAGTATGAAACATGTGAAAAGTACAATATCTGAGTACTTCTATGTTTACTCAAGCACAAGATCTGAGTACTCTTAGAACATAATTTATTAGCATTTTGCTAACTGTTAGCTTGTCTATGACGTTTTCAATGTTAAGTTAGCATTTATGCTAACGGTTAGCTTGTCTAAGCCGTTTTCAATGTAAAGTTAGCATGTATGCTAACGTTTAGCTTGTCTATGGCATTTTCAATGTTAAGTTAGCATTTATGCTAACAGCAGCTGTAGTCTGTATTGCACTGTAATCTCTCAAATCTTTTTATATTTATGTCATTTACCTAATTAGTGATTAATGATTCATGGCTTGTTATTGTGACAACACGAGTCAAACTCACCAAAAATGTATACATTTGTGTTTTTCATTCTGTATTTCATTAAAGACACTAAGCTAAGGAGCTAAGTGCTACCAGCTAATCAAACAGCTAAAGATGTTGGAAGATGGCTGCTTGCACATGCGCAGTTCAGCAAAGTGTGTGTGGAGAATGGAATGTGTGTGTGGGATGCAGTACCTGCCTTGGCCAGTAGTGGCCGATACTGAGTTACCTCCCGTTAGCACACTTATACACACTAAGTCGGTAAAAGTGATTTTTGGGGACAACCCTGAAAACTTCACAGGGCATAGTTCTGACCTTCATTTTAAAGAATATGAGTTAACATTTCTGGGGTCCAGGGTTTTGGACCCCACACAAAACTTGGACCCCACGGCGTGACTGGGCTGTCTGATGCATGGCCACACAATGTAATAATAACACACACACACACACACACACACACACACACACACACACACACACACACACACACACACTCACACACACACACACACACACACACAACTCAAATCAAATCAAATCAGGTTTTATTTATAAAGCACATTTAAAAGCGATTTTTGGTCGAGCCAAAGTGCTGTACATGTAATAAAAAACACATTACTACAAAACACAATAAACGACAATAAATTACAACAGATATAACTTAAAAAACAAAATAAGAATAGAACACACGGAAAAGTCAGGAGTCATGCTATGCTTTAGCTTCATCCCGTCCCATCTCCCTCTCTCTGTGCGACACCCTCATCCTCGTGCACCTGCCTCCCTCCGCCTTTCTCACTCCGTGCCTTTTCCTCGCTTTCTTCCTCTCTATCTCCCTCCTCCCCTTCATCATCTCTCTGTGGCTGCTTTTCTCGTGCCAGCTTGTTGAACTGTAACTAATACAGACAGAGAGAGAAGGAGAGGAAAACAGAGGGGCAGGGGTCGGGAGATATGAGGGGGAAAACACAAATCCTACCCAACTTACAGAAGATTTGATGATCATTTTAATGTTTGCAAAGACTCCTTATTCATTGGATAGCAGCACTTATTTTAAGTGAACGTGTGCAGGTCTTTGTTATTAGCAGACTACATTACCGCAAATCATCCTGAATTAGGAGACACAGAAATCTATCGTATAAAATACTATCCATGACGTTTGGATTTTGCTCCTGCTCTATAAAGCTCTTAATAGTCCAGTCCTAAATGATTCATTATATCTGAGATATGTCAAATGCACCCAGATCATCTTCCACTTTCTATGCCTTTTTTTATCACTCTCTGCTACACCTTTGAAGTTCCTTTGCACGAGTAGTGGTGCTACAAATAAACTTGAACTCACCAGTGTAGGTCCAGGTAATTTCCTCTGAAAAAGAACAAAAAGAGAAAAAACTTCAGAAAAACGTTTATCTTTCAGCCATTTAAAGTTCACTGTGGTTCAAAATAGATTTTCAACAAAGAACATTTTAACGCATCACAACAAATATTATATATTTCAAATCACTCTATAATATGTAAGACTTTCATCACTTCTTATCTACTGCTGCTCCTAACATCATTACAGTTCAATTAAAGTGCTCAAGAACTCAAGTCCAACAACTAGTACTCACATCGTAACACCCAAACAAATCCACAACATCAAAACAAAACTATCTAACATGACGCTGATTATTTTGTAGATGAAAAAGCTTACCAGCAGCAGGGGCCGTCGTCCACTGGAAACACAGAAGCATAAGAAGGATACAAAGACCCAAAGAGTCCATGTTAGCCCTTCTTGCCCATACACAGAAATGAATGAAAGTGAACAGGGAGATGAGGAGCAAGTGAGAGGGAGAGAGAGGGAGAGAGAAAGAGAGGGTAGGGGGGGATACCAACTAGGTCCAGTGATCCCACCGTCCACAGCTCTGCTAAACAGCGAGAGATTGGATGTTGCATTGCTGGCTCCACTCTGACACATGGGGCATCAGATCAGTTCTCAGACAGAGAGAGATGGGCCGAAAAGTTTGAAGGGACGAACATGGAGAGAAATCATGGACACAAAGAGGGAGCAGTGGGTGAGATCTAATTCACTGTGAGCTGCTGGGAAACTGAGGGGAACAGGGCAGAGAGAAGGAGAGAATAAAGCGCTGGGAAAAAGAGGCTACTGCAAAATGGGGTACAAAAGATGGGGATGGAGGTCAAAAATTGCATGGATGACAGGAGAGGAATGTGTGAGAAGAAGGCGTTCGTCTGGTAAAAACATGTTTCTGAATTTTTGCTATAGGTGGGTTTTATGAACATACATTTGCATCATCAGAGCATTTAAAAAAAATTAAAAGGTGTATCTTACCTTTTATACAAAGACATTCTAAAAGGGACAATTGACATACTTCTAAACAACAAAAAACAAAGACTGAGAAAACTTAAATAACACAACAACCATTACCAAAAAAAAACTGTCATCGGATAATAAACATGTCAATAATAGACAAGTCAGTACACCAGCATTTCAACTAGGCCATACAAAAAAGAACCATAATATGTATTCCACTTTAAACCAGTTAATTTCCTTTAATCTGGAATGAGTAGGAAATAACCTCATAGTGAATTGGAAGAATAGACCCCATATTCTTCCAAATATATTGGAAGGGCTTTTAAATGAAAGTCAGATGTTTTGAAGTTGTATCAGTTTAACAATACATTTCATTTATCCTTTTTTGTTCCCAAAACGTAACTAGCAAAAACTCAACATGGGAAAAAATAACTGACATAAAGAGAAGGAAAAAGTATGAATAGATGACTATGACGCGGTTAACAATATGTGAGCATTCAATTAAAGAGTGATCTTCCATTAATGTTGTTTTATTTGCAGAATTGTATTCTGTATACCGTTTTACGTCAGCTTAATTTGTCAATTACATTTTTCATATGAAATATAGCTAGTTAATGGACTACTTATGTTACGGACCTCCTTTATATACTGTTCATCTTATGCTGTTAATTGATTTCTCTATCTTATTTTACATTTGTAGATATTTCTCATTTTAATTGAGAGTGCTTTGGTACAATAATTGATAGTATATCATTCTGTCGTTTCTATACAAATAACATGGGATTTTAATTATTTTCAGTGGTCTGAAGAGGTCAAATGTGTTTTTGTCTGAAAAATACAATATGCGTTACTTATTTCTTACCTAGTTGTGACCCCTTGTGTTGGAAACCACTGTGCTGTAGCAAAGGGCATTTCAAACAAATGACGCTATACAATAATTGTGCTAAATGTTGGCCAGTCTATGCATTTACATATTTACATAACACATATTAAATAACAGATTAAACGTATATCATGTGTTTTAATTATGTTTGTGTACAAGTCAGAGAAGTGTGAAAAAGGTCTGTTATATTCATCCTCAATTCTGTGCACGTGCAGATGCAGTGTATGGTATTTTTATTGTGTATGAACAATCAACTGCCATTGTTAGGATTGCATACATTTGCATCTTTCTGTGCAGGAAAATTATTTTGCATGTCGTTGTAGTCCTAAATTAAGTCGTATGTTATCAATTCACAGTTATTATTTGTTTCGATCAAAAGGTTACATAAACTGAACATAATGTGTATGCATTTATTGGACTAATCAAGGTTTGAATTAGACTGAATGCTTAGAGTCATTAAAGATGTGCAACGACTCTGACATATGGTTTGAACACGAGGGGGAGCCATCTCCACGTGACAGGTTTGAGGCGCATGCTTTATATACAGTCTATGGGCGCATGGCTTATTCGGAAAAATCCACCCTAAAACTGAATTGACACTCTGCCATCACTTCATAGTGTTGTAGTGATCACTAATTAACGGGGTTACATAATTCAATCCAGGAACTACAGGTTGGGGGTATTGTTTCCGCCCGGACATATATGTTGACGGTACCTCCGGGGTACCTACTGTGTGTGTTTCCCTTTCACTTTCTCTTCTCTTCTGCGGCTGCGACCCGACAGCATGTCAATTTCTGCTGCTCAATAAAGTGAGATTTGCACCTCCGATGTACCGCCTCCGTCTCCCTTCTCTCGGCACTACATTGGTGACCCTGACGTGATTCTCGCGAAGGTTCCGAGACTGAACCGAACACGGCAGAAAACTCTTGTTTTTCTCGAAATGCCGGAGATTTTTGGAGACCTCCGTGTCTGCCTCGTGCGCACAGACTGAGGCTCGGTGCGCCCCACGGAATGGCTGGGAACGTCGCTCACCATTCCCGCTTCGTCTCGGCGCTGGAGGGCAGCAGGCCTTCCTGCTACGAGGGGACGATGCACGACCTGCTAGGTATGGAGGGACCCGACTTCTGCCTCGTGGAGCTGGTTCTTCGGGACATGCGGCTGCATGTCCATGCTGCGCTAGCTAACTCGGCTAGTGTTGAGCCCCGCGCTTTGGCCGAAGATGCTGGCCGGTTCCTCCTGGCCGCCCCGCGATTTCCCCCTGAGGTGCTTGCCACTGCACGCTGCAGCACCTTCCCTGGTGGGGGCACGCCGCCTAGCAGAGGCTCCGGGGACGACGACGACGACAGCAACTACCGGCCGTCGAGAACGGCTAGCCACGACTGCTACCAGCTAGCAGCTACCAACGGCTAACGGCAGCTAGCCACGACAGCTGGCGGCTAGCAGCTACCGACGGCTATCGACGACAGCTAGCAACAGCTAACGACTAGCAGCTACCAGCGGCTATCAACATCCGACTGTTTTTTTTGTTTTTGTTTTTTGTGGTGCCGGAGAGGAGGTTCGATCAAGTCTGGTCGGCCTCGCGTGGATCCTCTCGCTATTTCGCCCACCTGTTTTTGATCGTGGACGGGACGACCCTTTTTGAGCTTTTTCTGGTGCCTGAGAGGAGGTTCGACCATGTCTGGTCGGCCTCGTGTGGACCCTCTCGCTGTTTCACCACCTCGACGGCGGCTTCGGACGTCACACACGCCTTCTTCGGCCCGTGGGTGGCGCGCTTCTGGACCCCGTCTCGCCTCTTCCCTCGCCTCGGC